>NC_048299.1:102092168-102185217 GCF_013100865.1 Trachemys scripta elegans
TCGAGTTGCCCCCAACACCCAGCCCTCTGCCCTGATCCTCCACCCGCACACCTAGCCCTCTGCCCTGATCCTCCCCACATACCCCCCAGCCTTCTGTCCTGCACCTCCACACCCCCCCCAGCCTTCTGCCCTGAACCTCCCCCCCCCACACCCAGTCATGTGCCCTGAACCTCCACACACTCTCTGCCCTGCACCCCCTGCACCCCCCCAGGCCTCTGCCCTGCATCCCCCCCGCACCTCCCCGGCCCTCTGCCCTGCACCTCTCCACATGCCCCGCAGCCCTCTGCCCTGACCTCCCCCAACACCCGGCCCTCTGCCCTGCACCCCCCACACCGCCCCCCTAGCCCTCTGCCCTGACCTCCCCCCAACACCCAGCCCTCTGCCCTGATCCTCCCCACACACACCCAGCCTTCTGCCCTGCACCTCCACACACACCCCAGCCCTCTGCCCTGACCTCGAGTCGCCCCGCTCAGCCCTCTGCAGGCCTAAGTGAACAGAACCCCAGGCTGGAAGCGAGCTGAGCAGGCTGGCGGCGTAAGATCAGCATTTTAATTTAATTTTAAAGGAAGCTTCTTAAACATTTTGAAAACCTGTTTACTTTACATACAACAATAGTTTAGTTATATAATATAAACGTATAGAGAGACCTTCTAAAAAACGTTAACATGTATTACTGGCACGTGAAACCTTAAATTAGAGTGAATAAATGAAGACTCGGCACACCACTTCTGAAAGGTTGCCTACCCCTGTTATAGACTAACAGATGTATTGGAGCATAAGCTTTCATGGGTGAATACCCACTTCGTCAGACACTGCTCCAATACGTCTGTTAGTCTATAAGGTGCCACAGGACTCTTTGTTACTTTTCACAGATCCAGACTAACACGGCTACCCCTCTAATACTGAACATTTCTAGTGTTAATCTCATGAATGCATGATCTATATTCACTGTACTTTAAACCCAGATGTACCATTGCAGGGGGACACAAAGAACACAATTCACTGCAGTTCCTGCCCACTGTGAGATCTGCAGACATATCTCTTACAATATGCATATTTTATGAGTACCACAGTCATCATGCTTCTTAGAGCATGCAGGGACCCCTTCTTCCTCAACCCTATACAGCAGCAGGGCCCCTACCACAGAGCTCCTTGAAAGAAGAAGCACTGCTGCCATGTTGGGGTCGAGGGTTCAAAGCTAAATGCCCTGTACAACAGCAAAGTGGGAGGATGTGACAGACTGACAATATCCTACAACATCCTGGACAAACCTTATTGAATTAATATAATCTTGATTGAATTAAGTTAAACTGTACTGTGTTGGGTTTCATACCTTTGGGGTTCATTCTGTCAAAAATGCAATTTATATATGTTATTGTGGAGTTGTAACTCCTCTAGGAGGAAGAGCATGCTCATATAATTCCTCTGGTTGTAAGACTTCTGAAGCCACCCCTTGGCAAGATCCACATATACTAATTAAAACTGGATTCTCCAGGGATGACCAGGCAAAGAAAGGATTTTTAGTTTAGTGGTTTTAAATAGGCTCAGGGACTTATTCTTGATCCAGCAAATTAAGAGAATCAATGGAAGGCCCAAATCCCCAGGGAAGGGTTGGAAGGACTGGACCTACTGAGGCCCGTATAACTGGGTGCTAGTTCTGAGCTGAAGCTGTGATTAACTTGAAACCACAAGGGAACTTCTTGGGTAGAGTGTTGAAGGCCTGCTCCTGTCAGATCCCATGTATGTAGATTCTTTAATTGTTTTTAATGTTTTCTCTGTAATGCTTTTACCTTAAGAATAAAATAGGCTTGCATAAGAAGAGCTGTATGGTAGCTATAACTGTGGGCAGTCACACTGTTAACCATCTCTAAAGAGAAAGCAAACAGTTGTGCTGGGGCAACTTGTCTGTGCTGGGAATAACACAGTACAGCCTGGGAATATCTTGGTCAAAAAGGAGAATGATGCAGGTCTTCACTTAAAAAAGGTAATGGTTGGGGAGCTGGAAGCCTGAGACTGGGTGTCCTTGCTGGACCACTGAGGGGAAACACAGGTGCAGTTGCCTTGAACTGACAGAAGGTACCTAGCAAGTTCGAGATTGAGTCCCTTCCTTATTATTCCCTCAGTAGACACAGCAGGAAAACTGAAAAGGGGTGTCCTTGAAAAAATGTGACTATAGTAATAATACACTTATGGTGAAATCAACCTGATTAAACAATTGACTTTCCTACAAGCACATGAGACTGCATTACAGTCTCTCCTGAGAGGAAAATGAACCCGATAATGTTTGTATCTGAGTCAAAAATTCAAAGTCACGGTGCTCAATTTTGTTGGCTTGAAATTCAACCATCACTACATTTCTTGAGTGGCATATTACAGATATTTAAGGAAGCCCAGAGAACATTGCAAGACACCTCTTTGCAATGTATCATAGATAAACATAATTGTCATGTTGTGGAGAGCAGTATTTGCATTTTATAGTTTAAAATTATTGTCCTCTTTCAAGAGAATGGCATCCAATAAAGCACTTAATGACATTTTCCAGTCATCCATCGTGCTTGTGAAATGTACAGTTACAGCCTTTAAGCAGCATAATTCAATGTAAAAATAGAAGACTATTGTAGTGCCAGTAATCATTGCTCATTTCTATCTGTTGGTCTCTGGAAAAATAGAAATGTACTTTATGACAATATTATATATGAAAATGTAGCTCATTAAAATGTCCTATTTTTTTTTTTTTTTGCTCTTGGTAACTTCATGGGCCACTTTCAAGTATTGTATTTATCTGTACTGTTATGCCATTTTGTTGTTATGTCTGTTTTTAAGATAAGCTTTAAAAGCAGCAGATGAGTCCCTCAAACAGTATATGAATTGGGACTTGATCCTGCAGGCAAAACTTCCACTAACTCCAGAAAGTAGCATCTGTGCAGCATAGATCGGGCCTTCTGTCAGTCTGTGTGATTCATGCTCTCTAAGACCCAGATTGTTCATTGCAAACTGCTAGTGTGTCAGTGGAGCACCACACAGGATAGGGGACTGCACTAGCAGAGCCTGATGAAGGATCAGAGCCCAGATCTATTACTCTGTTCATACAGGGCCTGATCCAGCTCCCATTAAAATGAACAGAGGTCTTTCCATTGACTTCAGAGGGAGTCGGGTCAGGTCCATAGTTCCTAGAATGCAACTCATTTCACCCTTGCTCTGCCACTTCATAGTAACCTTCTTCATTTCCCCTCTTTTCTATATGAAGTATAGATACTCTATTGCTGCAGTATGTATAACAGTACCAGAAAAATTGTCCATACATTGCTAAATAGTTGTGCTACCTGTAGTTGGGACACATTATGCAACCCATCTTCTTCTGACTTCTATACCAGGCAAAATAGAGATTGATTTTGCCCCATTACCAGTATGCCAATGTCACCAGTTTCACAAGTTGTGTAATTTTTTTTTGTTTTAAATTAATGTGGGTTTAATCATGTACATTATAAGTTATATCATCATGGTAAGAAACTCTTCCTTCTCATTTATTTGCAATTCAATGGAATAGCAACTCAGTGATGATTTGTCTTTGTCTTTGACTTTTTATGTAAAAAGTTAAATTTCTTCATGTATCTTAAGATGAGGAAAATTCTGCGAAGCTAGCGGTTTCTTTGTTTCATGATATATAGCAAGAGATTCTCCATCTCCTTTCTCTTCCTCCCTCACATCTTGTCACTACATCTACCACTCATCTCTGATCCCACTCCCATGCAATTTAGAATCCTTTTCACAGTGCTTCCAAGAGGTTTGGAGAATCCATGGTGGTTCAAAGGAGAGGACAGAGGAACTGGGATAGTGTTTATAGAACACACCTAGCAAGAGAGGTACAAGTGCAGTATGTTTAGCCACTTGAGTAAAAGACATGTGACAAGAAATGGTTACTGAAGCAAGTTTACAAACTTATCCTGATAACTACTGCCAATCATCCTGGGGATAATAGCTTTCAGACTAAGAATGTCTAGTCTGCAGGAGAGATGTCAGGCAGTGTCATGGGGTATACTCCCTACACTAGCTCTGAGAGGGCTGAGGTAGGCCAGGTAGGCCCAATCAGTCCATTAGGCTGCAAACTGGGGGAATTAAGGATGTGGAAGAAAGCCCTAATTAGAAGGCAGCTCATCTGAGTACAGGTGGGCTGGGCTAATCTAAATCCAGGAAGATAGCAGTATCAAAGTTTGCTGGGAGGAAGTTTGTGCTTCCCTCTGTGTAGTAGAGAGGGAAGAAGGAACCCCTGGGACAGAGTAGACGCCTGGGGGACTGGTCCGGTGGGAAAGGTGTACCCGGAAGAGAGCTGGGGGGTGAAAAGGGTCTGCCTGCTCCCCAGGCCACAATCAGGTTTTCATAAATTAGTAGATTTAGAGCTTCCCACAATGAGAGTTCGAGAGCAAACCCCCACCGCCCCCTCCACACCCACATACACAGCTCCTGGTGATGGGAGGAGTGCAGGGGAAAGGACAAAAGCTGCAAGAGAAGAAGAGAAAGGAGGGAGGGAGGGACAGAGGAAAAGGGAAAACAAAAAGGAGAAACCCCAATGTCCCCAGTGATTCCAAGGGAGAAAGTCCTAGGTGGGGAATACAATTCTGCTACCCCCCTCTAGTGTTTTCTATGCCTAGAATTCAGCCAGCACCTGATGGATCAGNCCAGTGGACTGTCCCCCATTGTCTAGGGTGCTGCCTGACTCTTTTGTTCCTGGAAGTGTGGGTTTGCATATGGCTTTATTAAAACCTAATTATTTAGTAAGTATTTTAAAAGAACTAGACCATTACAAAGAGAATCATTAATTGCTCAAAGACAATGAATGAAGAGAAGCAGCAAGAGCAATCAAATATATGTTTGATTATGACTTATTTCCTAGTTCTTAAAACAGAGTAACGAGGACCTGTGTCTCCTCCCTCACAATAGCCCCATGCTCACCCAATCAGTGGTATAGGAGGTAGCCCAGTGAATAAGCAGCAAGTTTGGGGACTGAACAGACCTTGGCTGTGTGTTGTGGGTCTCTGGGCTGGAACCCAGAGTAGAGAGCAGGCTCAATTTCCCTTACACCAGGGAAGTGGCACTAGTGGGACAGTGAGCTAGAAGACTGCCTGGGTTGCTGTAGGAGTGACAGGGACTCGGAAGGACCATACCCTTGAAGGGGGGAACAGAATGCTGAGTGGCCTGGCTGTAGGGCTGAGTCACAAAGAGGTAGCAGCAGCTCCAGGAGCAAGAGAGGGACTGAGTGAGAGACAGAGACATTGTGTGCAACCATGGGAATAGGGCATCTGCCTCCCAGAGCTAATCCCCAGAATGGCCAGGAAAACTTAACAAGGCAGTGTACTTAAGAGTGTAGTCAGTGTACTTAAAGCGGAAATACACATCTCTCTCTCTCTCTCTCTCTCACACACACACACACAGTGTGTGTCTCTGTCTCTGTCTGCTATGCTGTCTCCCCTCCCTCCATTCCTGCTGCCTTGTAGAGTGTGAGGCTACATTAACCTTGAAGGCTCAGCCAATTGCTACTTCATCATTTAGCAGTAAGGCATTTCCTGGGAAATATCCCACCCTCTGACTTCACCACCTCAACCAAGCTTCATAATCATCATTGCTATGTACAGTATTAAATTGTTTAAAACTTCCAGAGAGAGAGAGAGAGAGATAGAGAGAGAGAGAGAGTGTGTGTGTGTGTATATATAGTCTTTTGTCTAGCAAAAAAAAAAAATTCCCTGGAACCTAACCTCCCCTGTTTACATTAATTCTTATGGGGAAATTGGATTCACTTAACATTGTTTCACTTAAAGTCGCATTTTTCAGGAACATAACTACAACGTTAAGTGAGGAGTTACTGTACTGCCTCTCATGGAGGTGGATTAACTACGCTGATGGGAGAAGCTCTCCTGTTCAATGAAGCACTATAGCAGCCCAGCTACAACATTTTAAGTGTAGACCTGCCATTATTAAAAAGAATGAGCCAGTTTAAATTGGAAAGTAGTAACAGGTAATTTTGATACATACCTCATGTGTTAAATAACCAAGCATTGTTTATAGTGCGGCAAGATTAAAAACAACCACACACTTTACCACTGATTCCCATTCTGTCCAGCTTTTTAATCTCTTAAATTTAAATGAATAAATACATCTGAATGGAAATGATAGGACTTAAGGTGTCCTAGCAGGTGAAAGATCTGTGGGATATCATGACCTTGCAAGCATGTTTTCTATAATGAAGTATTTGCCTTCCCACTATTAGCTGTAATGCAGATCTTCTCTCATAAATTTCAATGTTTGCAAAGCAAGCCTATACTCATATGCACTGCCAAATTTCTGTAAAATCAGGGACTGTGTGCTAAGTGCACACCTTCAAGTTGTCTAATATCTAGGTTTATGGTGTGTACTTATCTGAAGCATACATTTTCTCTAATATTATATTTATTCCCCAAAGGAGAAAAAATAGTTCTTTTTGGCAGATATTGTTTACATTTATTCTAAACTGAATCACTGTTGAATAAAGTGATAAGTATTAAACCCATATAGTGGCACTAAATGGCCTGGATTATAAATCCTGTTTATGTATTCACTGCCAAAAATTACATGGAAAACTTCGAAGTGAGGTTTTTTACCCATGAAAGCTTATGCCCAAATAAATCTGTTAGTCTTTAAGGTGCCACCAGACTCCTTGTTGTTTTTGTGGATACTGACTAACATGGCTACCCCCTGATACTTGACACCAAGCATTAAAGTGTAATGCAGAGGGATTTTAGTCCTGTGTTAAGTGTAAATCTCAATACAACATAAATTGTGGAGTTCCAACTGCTACTTCCATAATGTGGGGGCACGAGGGAGGAAGGAGAAGGGTGCATATACACATACACCTTTAACCTTCATCTCTTTCACTGTATTTCTTCCATTCCCAAAGTTCCTTTTCTCAATCAAAATGTTCCAACCTGAACAAACATCATTTTCAAGCACCAAGAAATCATTATGTTCTACTCCTTTCATAATTCTATTTAATGAACAAAATTCACATTACAGAGGACTCTTGCTTTGCAAATTGTGAAAAAATAATTTCAGAGAGCGGAAAAAACTCAATAAGAGACTTTTTAAGAAGTAGAAGGACATATATAGGCCAAATTCTGCTCTGGAGCCAATGGGGTTTCACATACATGAGTGAGTACAGAATTCGTCTCCAATCAACAATAGAATGATTCTCAATCAAAAATGACCAACTTTAGTTACCTTAAAGGGCCTAATGTTCAGAAAGTGTTCAGTAGTGAGCTCCCACACTGTAAAATTAGGTCACTTAAAGAGGTCTCAAGTCAGGCACTCAAGTTGCAGTACTCAAAATTACCAGTTACTTTTTGGAAAAATCTTGGCTTGACTCTGCCATACTCCTGTTGCAAGCCCTTCCCAGATCTGGTGGAGGAAGTAGCTTACTGAAGAGTAAAATTTGATGAGACACTATATCAATTTTTTTACTAACATCCACATTTATTTGTGGTAAAACCAGTAATAGACCATGACTCTGAATTCTGTGCCTTAATTTAGAAGATCATCTTTCTATTCTAGAAGGGGTTAATATTTGAAATCCATATTATCAGACCATGCTATTTATTTGGGCCTTTCTCAAAAGGTTTAAAGTAGAAAGCTTATTGCTATAACTGCTCATACATATTGCTTATTGATCATTAGCAGTGCATGGTTGAACACCAATATAATAAAATATTATTTTATTACATTCTTCTGTATGTATAACCAAATGTTTTCCACCAAAAGGCAGAATACAACAGTAATGTGGTTGGGAATAGTGAAGAATAACTGAATGAAGCAAAATTAGGGTTATATAGGCAGAACAGGGAAAATAGGGAATAGGATGATAGATTATGCTGAAAGAAAAGAAAGCTGAGATTTAAAAGTATTAAAGATGAAAATAAGCACTCTTGCAGTTCCAGTGAGGGGGAAATGGAAGGACACAGCTGTCAACAACATATAAGAAGAAGATAGGGGAACTAGCACGGTACACTTCTGACATAACGAGTCAGCCGCTTTGCTTTTGTGTTGCATCCCATGCTCCAAATTTTTGTCTGATCTTTGTCTATTTAGATTATGCTGAAACCTTGTTCTTTTACATTGTCTGTAAAGCATTGAGCACACCTCTGGTTAAAAATAATACATAAGGGGAATGAAGAAGAGTAGTGCTTAGAGGCATTCACAACAAACAGGCAGCTTTAGTATGAAATGTGAAGACTGAGTCTTGCAGGGAAAGAGCACACAGGCACCCGGCAGCTGGGAGTGGCGAACCGCGGCCACTTGGAGCTGCGGGTGGCCATGCCTGAGGACGGTCAATGTAAACAAACTTTCTCACGGCCCGCCAGTGGATTACCCTGATGGGCCACGTGCCGAAGGTTGCCAACCCTTGGAATAGAATATGAGCAGGTGAAGAGTACATTTTGATTGGTAGAAATAAATTTTGGGTACATAGGTGAGGTGGAAAAACAAAACAAAAAACAACAACTTACACACAAACACAGTATTTATTAACATTTTGTTACTTTGGACTGGATTTGTTTCAGTTTCAGGAGATCAAACAGTTAGCTTGTCTTGGAACTTGACACCAAATCTATATTAGTTTAATAAATTAGCAAAGGTCCCATTAAATCTTCATGGAGTAAAAACAGAGAAATATCGTATGTATGAAACAAATCTGGGCTAAAACCAAAATCCTAAATCCAACATCTTTGCATTTAGGTCATGTTGCTTGCCATAATCATTGCCATGAGCTTTGCAAAAACTTAGATTTGAACCAACATTGCACATCCCCTTGGATTTGGGAATAATTTGGAACAGGATTCAACCATTGTTGATTGGTCATTTAGTAAGAAAATACAGTTGAGAAAAAAACTAATAGATAATTCATCAAAATCTCTCATTTTGTTTAACCTCAGAGACAAAATGCCAAAATTGATGGACCAGTCGTCTGTCCCAGTGTAGCAATTCTTATGTTCTTTCATGTTGAATTTGCCTCATAATAAATGAGATCTGAAAGGCCACAGTTGTCTTTAGAAGCTGTAGCTCATTCTGTGGCACTTAAATCCTGGTCCAGTGCTTATCAACTGGACCACACAGAGTTTCTAATCTCAGCATTAACTAACCTTCCAAATTGCCGTTAGACACTTAAAATTCTCTGGCATTTTCTTGCTTGACCTCACATCCCATAATGCATCTTTCTGTGACATTACAGGTATCAGAAGGGTAATGGAACACATTACTTTCTTTATTGCTTTGGTTAAAATAATTTCTTCAACTCCCTTTTGTGTCCAACTGCAGTTCATTTGACACACTAGTTGATAAGAAAAGATTATTGTAGGACTACAAGAATGAAAGAAATTGCATTTAACATTAACTTTTTTTGCCCTGAATTGCAGTTCAAAACTATGCTTGCGAATATTCCATACTAGAAAACAGTAGTAGAACAGTTCAGTAAAAGAATAATGTACATTTGGTTTAGACTGGTCTAATATGGAAAGGATATGTGCTAAATACAAATTGACTTATGAAATGTTAACTACATGTATTCATTTCTGAATGCATAATATTCTGCATTAATTTGCATTTAATAAAGCAGGTAAGTTTATGTAAATTCCTCATTTAATGTGAAATGTCTAACTTGTAGTCTTGTACTGTGTGGAGAAAGTGTAATCAAGTTGAATTATGATGTTTCAGGCCTGAGTGTTAAAGGTTTCATCTGATTGTTTCATGTATTAAAGTTATGTGGAGTATTAAACATTGCAGCACTACTGTACAAAGTCAGCAACCCCTCCTCTGAAGTTTTAAAAAGGTTAAACAGAGTTTATGGGATATTTATAGGTTCTGCACCTCCTCAATGAGCCTAGATTTGTCTGGTGGATGACACTGGTCTCACAGCTTGTAGGATAACTGCTTGAATACTGAATATTATTCTGGGTCTCTAATGAATGTTTTGTTTTCTCTATGTTGGAGTTGTACGATTTAGCAAAGAATGTTGATGGAAAGATCTTAGTTAAAAATTTCTACCAAAGAAATATCATGTTCTTTTATTCACCTCCTTTCAGGCACATATTCAGCAAAACACTTAAGCATGTGCTTATCTTTAAGCATGTGAGTAGTTGTGTTGACTTATGAGACTTAAGCATATGCTTAATCTTAAACTGGTTATACAAAAAACCCTGTCTCAAAAAAGCTTTGTCCTTAGAGGGTCATTATCTGCTGATTACCTGTTACACAAGGCCAGGATCTAAAGCCTGAGCTGTATAAATAAATGGCTGATCTGCCCAGCTGTTCTAGTTCTGGATCTTAGATGGATGAACTTGTAAACAGGGAGAAAACCCCTTGTGGGTTTTGAAGGACTAGAACCTACCAGAGCCGTAGGCTGTAGTTGCAGGTGACCTCTGGTAAGCTTTTTAGTATGCTTGTAGGTTTTTCAGTGTTTTTTCTCCATAATGCTTTTACCTTAAGAATAAATGTGCTTTCTTAGAAGGAGTTATGTGATAACTTATAACTGCAGGTAATACACTGGGCATACACTTTGGGGGAACAGGGGAAGCAAAGCACAGGCTCTGGCCTTCTTTAGCCAATCTGGCTTGCTAGGAATATCACAGGGTAAAGCTGGGAGCTGTGCAGCCTTAAAATTCCCAGTCAGAAATGAATAAGACACATGTCTCCACCCAAGATGGATGGTGGGTAATAAGCAGGAAGAATTGGAAGTGCTAATACATAAATACAACTATGACATTGTTGGCATCACTAAAACTTGGTGGGACAATACACATGATTGGAACATTTGTATGGATGGGTACAGTTTGCCCAGGAAGGATAAACAGGGGAAAAAGGGAGGAGGTGTTACCTTATATATTAAAAATGTACACACTTGGACTGAGGTGGAGATGGAAATAGAAGACGGAAGTGTTGAGAGTCTCTGGGTTAGGCTAAAATGGGTAAAAAACGAGGGTGATGTTATGCTAGGAGTCTACTACTCTTCCACCTAACCAGGTGGAAGAGGTGGATGAGGCTTTTTTTAAACAACTAACAAAATCATCCAAAGCCCAAGATTTGGTGGTGATGGGGGACTTCAACTATTCAGATATATGTTGGGAAAATAACACAGTGGGGAACAGACTATCCAATAAGTTCTTGGACTGCATTGCAGACAACTTTTTATTTCAGAAGGTTGAAAAAGCTACTGGGGGGAAGCTGTTCTAGATTTGATTTTAACAAATAGGGAGGAACTCGTTGAGAATTTGAAAGTGGAAGGCAGCTTGGGTGAAAGTGATCATGAAATCATAGAGTTCACAATTCTAAGGAAGGGTAGAAGGGAGTACAGCAAAATAGAGACAATGGATTTCAGGAAGGCGGATTTTGGTAAGCTCAGAGAGCTGATAGGTAAGGTCCCATGGGAATCAAGACTGAGGGGGAAAAACAACTGAGGAGAGTTGGCAGTTTTTCAAAGGGACACTATTAAGGGCCCAAAAGCAAGCTATTCCGCTAGGTAGGAAAGATAGAAAATGTGGCAAAAGACCACCTTGGCTTAACCAAGAGATCTTGCATGATCTAAAAAATAAATAGGAGTCATATAAAAAAAATGGAAACTAGGACAAATTACAAAGAATGAATATAGTCAAACAACACAGGAATGCAGGGGAAAGATTAGAAAGGCAAAGGCACAAAATGAGCTCAAACTAGCTACAGGAATAAAGGGAAACAAGAAGACTTTTTATCAATACATTAGAAGCAAGAGGAAGACCAAGGACAGGGTAGGCCCACTGCTCAGTGAAGAGGGAGAAACAGTAACAGGAAACTTGGAAATGGCAGAGATGCTTAATAACTTCTTTGTTTCGGTCTTCACCGAGAAGTCTGAAGGAATGCCTCACATAGTGAATGCTAATTGGAAGGGGGTAGGTTTAGAAGATAAAATGAAAAAAAAGAACAAGTTAAAAATCACTTAGAAAAGTTAAATGTCTGCAAGTCACCAGGGCCTGATGAAATGCATCCCAGAATACTCAAGGAGCTAATAGAGGAGGTATCTGAGCCTCTAGCTATTTTCTTTAGAAAATCATGGGAGACAGGAGAGATTCCAGAAGACTGGAAAGCGGCAAATATAGTTCCCATCTATAAAAGGGAAATAAAAACAACCCAGGAAACTGCAGACCAGTTAGTTTAACTTCTGTCCCAGGGAAGATAATGGAGCAAGTAATTAAGGAAATCATCTGCAAACACTTGGAAGGCGGTAAGGTGATAGGGAATAGGCAGCATGCATTTGTAAAGATCAAATCATGTCAAACTAATCTGATAGCTTTCTTTGATAGGATAATGAGTCTTGTGGATAAGGGAGAAGCGGTGGATGTGGTATACCTAGATTTTAGTAAGGGATTTGATATGGTCTCGCATTATATTCTTTGCAATAAACTAGGCAAATACAACTTAGATGGGACTACTAAAAGGTGGGTGCATAACTGACTGGATAACTGTACTCAGAGAGTTGTTATTAATGGTTCCCAATCCTGCTGGAAAGGAATAACAAGTGGGGTTCTGCAGGGGTCTGTTTTGGGACCGGCTCTGTTCAATATCTTCATCAACGACTTAGATATTGGCATAGAAAGTACGCTTATTAAGTTTGCAGATGATACCAAACTGGGAGGGATTGCAACTGCTTTGGAGGATAGGGTCAAAATTCAAAATGATCTGGACAAATTGGAGAAGTGGTCTGAGTTAAACAGGATGAAGTTTAAGAAAGACAAATGCGAAGTGCTCTACTTAGGAAGGAACAATCAGTTTCACACATACAGAATGGGAAGAGACTGTCTAGGAAGTAGTATGGCAGAAAGGGATCTAGGGGTTATAGTGGACCACATGCTAAATATGAGTCAACAGTGTGATGCCATTGCAAAAAAAGCAAGCATGATTCTGGGATGCATTAACAGGTGTGTTGTGAGCAAGACACGAGAAGTCATTCTTCCGCTCTACTCTGCACTGGTTAGGCCTCAACTGGGGTATTGTGTCCAGTTCTGGGCACCGCATTTCAAGAAAGATGTGGAGAAATTGGAGAGAGTCCAGAGAAGAGAAACAAGAATGATTAAAGGTCTAGAGAACATGACCTATGAAGGAAGGCTGAAAGAATTGGGTTTGTTTAGTTTGGAAAAGAGAAGACTGAGAGGGGACATGATAGCAGTTTTCAGGTATCTAAAAGGGTGTCATAAGGAGGAGAGAGAAAACTTATTTATCTTAGCCTCTAAGGATAGAACAAGAAGCAATGGGCTTAAACTGCAGCAAGGGAGGTTTAGGTTGGACACTAGGAAAAAGTTCCTAACTGTCAGGGTGGTTAAACACTGCAATACATTGCCTAGGGAAGTTGTGGAATCTCCATCTCTGGAGATATTTAAGAGTAGGTTAGATAAATGTTTATCAGGGATGGTCTAGACAGTATTTGGTCCTCCCATGAGGGCAGGGGACTGGACTCAATGACCTCTCGAGATCCCTTCCAGTCCTAGAATCTATGAATCTATGTCTGGGAGTCAAACATTTAAGTGGATGCCCTTGGTAGACCACAGAAGGGGGAATGCAGGTGCTGTTGCTCTGAACTATGGCATTTGGCACATTGCAGAATTGAGCTCTTACTGTGTCTCCCCATTCCCTTTTGAAGTCATTCTCTTAGCTATACTTCACATTTGTTCCCTTTTTAAAACTTAAATGCAACCTTCCAGTATTAAATATTTTGTAAATTAAGCTTTGCAAGGTTCAAATAATAAAAATAATTTGTATTCAGAAACTAAAAGTTAAGAGTGAGATTGAGGCTTGCCAGAAATCAGGGTCTGCAGCAAAGCCAGGGCAACCTAAAGAGCACGGTTGGCCTGTATAGGCTGCCTGATTGGCTATGACACCTGATTGGTTGGAAGAGTCAGCAGACAGATCTTAAGCCTAGCAGCAAGCAATTCAGCAGCTGCTCAATGCCTTTGCCCTTGGCTGTGATAACTGCTGTACCTGATTATTCCAGCCCCGCTCCTGCCTCAGTTGCAGCCTTGCCTCGCTTCGGGTAACCCAGCTCTCACCTTTGGGTCTGATACCCGGCCTCTGACCCTGGGCTCTGATTCTTGACTCCTGCTATGACCATTAGGCTTGATTCCTGCTTCAACCTCGAGGACTGTAGCGGCACCAATCTCCAGGGAACAGGTTTGGGAACCTATTCTGTCTCCAAGTCATAATTTCTTCCATTGCTCCTTCCATATTCCTGATGGAGAGTAACTTGCAATACCCTTTTACAGGGCAGAGCATACCACTTGCACTACTGACCAGTACTTCATGGAGATGGAGCCAATGCTATTTCCTTCCCCTCTTTGGCACTTGCTCAGGGCTGGGGAGTATTGACTCCATGGAGTCTGTTCCCATGCACCATTTGGTGATCTAGATATGCCTCAGAGGGTATTGAAACCATGCTTCATTATTCCCCTGTGGGGATACCTTAGGGGCAATTAATAGTCTTGCTCTAAAGTAGCATTTTTTAACTTGAATTTATTATGTTACGGGGCATCTGGGCTTATCAGTCACTTCAAAACTATTCACTTTATGTACAGTTCTCAGGTTGAGTTTCTGAAACTGTTTCCAAACACAAGCATAAGAAGGCAAGAGCTGTTTCTAAAAGAAAGATGCGTATATCCACTTTCTCTGCAGAGAAAGTGTGATCTCTTCACATGTCACAGCTTCCTGAAGAGCATTATCCCGTTGTGATTGCCAGCACAAAGGGAAGCAACAGAAATGGCTTTAAAAGAGAGTTAAGAGGAAAACAATGTGGAGGTAGCATTGCAAACTGACCACTAAGGACTGGAGAGACAGGTTTTCCTTTGATCCTGTAACATCTGATATTCCTATCCTGTTACTTTACAGTACCTTTATCATTGTTCCAAACATAACAACAATTATTAATTATTTGAGTCTTCATGGTCTGGATGATATATGTAGAGAGCATTTCTGGATCTTTAGTATATGCTTTTTTCTATTCCCTTTCAAAGAACATTTCATTGTAACATGTTTTGCTGCTAGACGTACCACATATGGTCTCATAAGATAAGGGAAGGAAGAATTAATTAACATCTAAATGATGTCTATTTTAAAATGCTAATTATGCTTAATTACTGTGTGAATATTTTATCATACATCACTCAGTGGTTTAAACAATGTATTTTTATATTGAATATTTATATATAAAAAGATATGCCCACAACCAAATTTTTAAATATATATATATATATATATTTCAGTTAGAACACTTATTCTTGCTTGCAATTAATATTGAGTGTCTTCATGGCAACGTTAGTTCAATTTTCCACATATTTGTATGTTGAAGAACATTACTTCCCACATTCTTTTTTGGAGGGAGAGGCTGGGGGAAATATTTTCAAATGTGCTACAGAAGTACAGAAACTTTAGCATAATCTAGGGCCAGATGCAAGAACCCATTGAAGTCAATGGAAAAATTGCAAAGGATTTTAGATTTTTGATGAGTAAATGTTAAAGGTAGAATATCATTACCACTTACTAAAGTGGGATGGGATTTGTTTTTTTAAACTTCTGGAAGCAATGTATGTTTTGCAATAAATCTACTTATAATTGAAGGTGTTTGATGTATTTGAGAATTGTTTGATATTAAGCCCATGCCGTATCACAACGTTTTTTCCCTGTGAAAGAGAACATCACAGGGAATAGGTGACACATGCTTTAAATATTTGATTTAATTTTGGTCTGTTTACACTAGTGCAACCCCACTGAAGTGAAAAGAGCTGAATCAATGGAACTGAAGATAATTTAAGGAGAATGGGTCAAATGATCTTATACTGATGCACATATAAACATGATTCTGATAGACTTGGGTTCTTCCTTTCTTAATTACTCATTATGAGCTAATCCGTTTCTCAGTAATAAAAATTTACTTTTGAAAGAATGCTCGTGCCTAAAGGTGAAATCCTGGCCCTGCTGAAATCAATATGAGCCAGGATTTCACCCATAATTTTCTTCATTACCCTCCCATTATCCACTTAGGCCATGATTACTCAAAGCCCTTCATCATGTATATAACTTTAAACCATTGAGTAATCCCACTGGTTTAAATGAAACTCACAGGCATACAGTTATATACCTATTTAAGGGCCTTGTTGGATCATGGTCTTAGTGCATTAATTTTTATATAAAAACTGAATTGAGAGTACAAGTTATTTTCTAAGTTTACTACTAGAAAAGAGAGTGTACTGTACAAGATAAGGGAGTTGAAGCCATACAAATTATGGACTACAGCAAGTATACATGCTGTCAAGGCTGCTTCCCCACTTTGAACTTTAGGGTACAAATGTGGGGGCCTGCATGAAACTTCTAAGCTTAACTACCAGCTTACATCTGGTCCGCTGCCACCACTCTCGATGCTAATTCCCTTCCCTGGGTAGCCTTGAGAGACTCTTCACCAATTCCCTCGTGAATACAGATTCAAACCCCTTGGTTCTTAAAACAAGGAGAAATTAACCATTCCCCCTCCTCCCTTCCACCAACTCCTGGTGGATCAAGATCCAACCCCCTTGGATCTAAAAACAAGGAAAATCAATCAGGTTCTTAAAAAGAAGGCTTTTAATTAAAGAAAAGGTAAAAATCATCTCTGTAAAATCAGGATGGAAAATAACTTTACAGGGTAATCAAACTTAAAGAGCCCAGAGGACCCCCCTCTAGCCTTAGGTTCAAAGTTACAGCAAACAGAGGTAAGCACCCTAGTAAAAAGTACATTTACAAGTTGAGAAAACAAAGGTAAACTAATACGCCTTGCCTGGCTGTACTTACAAGTTTGAAATATGAGAGACTTGTTCAGAAAGATGTGGAGAGCCTGGATTGATGTCTGGTCCCTCTTAGTTCCAAGAGCGAACAACTTCCCAAACAAAGAGCACAAACAAAAGCCTCCCCCCCCCCCCAAGATTTGAAAGTATCTTGTCCCCTTATTGGTCCTTTGGGTCAAGTGTCAGCCAAGTTACCCGAGCTTCTTAACCCTTTACAGGTAAAAGATTTTGGAGTCTCTGGCCAGGAGGGATTTTATGGCACTGTACACAGGAGAGCTGTTACCCTTCCTTTTATGGTTCTGACACATGCCTTATTATAAAAGCTGTTTGATTGATTTTGAATCCATTCATTTGTCTTTACCATAGCCTGTTTAGAGCCAGGTTCTCCCTGCCTATTTAAGACCTTGCTTTGCAAGCAGTCCTGTTTATTTAAGTGGGGCTACGCTTATAAGTAACATCTCACTAGTAGAATTGGTCAGACTTCTTGATGGAACAATATACTTTGGTTTTCAGATGAGATTCTGTTTTTTGGACATTCAGTTCTTTTTCAAAAACATTGACATTTTGCAGATAGACACTTTCCTAAACAAAAGTGTTCAGTTGAAACCCCAACTTTCCATTACCCACCCCCCAGTTTTTTGACAAATTTTTTGACTAGTCCCCATCTGGACCTGGATTAGGGCTTTCTTTTTAATGAGTAATATCGGAATTATCCAAGAAAAAATACTTACAAAAATAATATTTAGCACTTATATAGCACTTTCCATGTTCAAAGTGCTTTATAAACAGTTACTAACTAAATTGCTCTTGTGTTTTTGATAAAAAAATGTGGTGAATCAGAGAGTAAACAGTTTAATGTGATTCCAATCAATGACAAAGAAATAGCTTACAAATAAAGACTTGTACAATATTTAAACTTCTTTTACATATTTGTTTCCATCTAACATTGGTCAATGCAATTCTCCACCCCTGACAAAGATGCAGCTTACTAATATTTTCCGTTGCTAAGAATATTCTATTAACTGCTCAAACTGAAGTGCATGTTATTAGTGGCTATATATAATTTAGAGATTTAAATACAGAAATAGGAAAACCAAACAGCATTAAGGGAAAGAAAAATGACATCTGAGTTAAATGAGGAAACAGAAAAATCTCTGTAGGTGTTAATGGACATGTCAGATAAAAAATAAAAACACTAATAGGATGTTTGTGGTGTCTGTATAACAATGAAATGTATTAAGGAAATTTATTCTCAGTAAGCTTGTTAAAAAGTGGATAGATACATTTATTACATAACTACTTTGGGGAAGCACTAGTTTGGCGAATTAATAGGATCAGATACATTTATACATTTTTAAAGACAATGTTGGCTCCTGTTCTTTCTTGCCCTCATTTTTCTTTCTTGCCCATATAATGCTTGTGAAAGATAATGTCATAAAACCTAGTTTATGGCACAAATAGAAGACTGTATGTCATATGACATAAGACTGTATGTCATATGACCTGTTTTATGGTGTACATCAACTTAGTCAGTGATTGGACTGACTCAGCCTGTATTCGGCAAAGAAAATTCTTCCTCTTCCCTCACCTTCCCTGCAAAAACCCAAATAATAAATGTGATGTTGCTGACATAAAACTCATTTATATTAAACATGCATACTGTTTTGTCCTCTTAGACTGGTCTAAGTTAATGATGGTCTTGTACAGGATTTTATAGCCCTGGCACATGCCCTACAGGGCTCAAATCTTAAAGGTGGAAGAGATTATAAGGCCCACCAACTGTCCACTATGACAATTTCCTTTATCTTACAGCAAAAGTTCTGTTTGCTGACTGAAGCATGGCACTAAATACTTATATTCTTCTAATTGGAATAATAGAATATGTTGCATAATTGAAGCAAGTGTAAAGACACCGAAAAACAAACAAACAATTAAAGGGTTTTAAGACAGAGAACCAACAGATGTGCTAATCATCACCTGGTTTGGAGTTGTTGCTCACCAAGGTTCTCAAGTGACATTAGTGATCTAATTACAAAATATATAATGTTACTCACACATGCAATTTTCTTTTGAGTCTCTTGGTATTTGATGTTTACCTAAAACCCCAGATCTTGAAGGCAAGTGATTATGGGAGAATCTCACTATTCATTAAAAAGGTTCTAGGCATCATCGTTGCAGGGAAAAGCTTAAAAAATTAACCTGAATATGCTCAAAAGGCTCAAAAACCAGAAAGCAAATCCAAAGAACCCAATATTTTTTTTAATTCTTAAAATCTTTTTGAATTTGATTCTTGACACTTTGGCATGTTTTGCTTGTTTGGAAATAGCATCTCCACTCATTGACTATGCAGAAAAAGTATAATTGTAGTGTATTTATCAAGAGTATGAGCTAAAGCAGGAAAATACCTGTTGTTCCAAAATTTCTAATTTAGATCAAGGGAACATGGAATTTGCATAAAATTTCAGCATGTGGAGACCCTTCAGAGACAACTGTGAGCAAAAGGAATGCAGTAGTAGAAAAAACATAAACACCCTTGCAACTCAGTAATCAATACTTTCACTTTGACAGGGAACTGTTTAAGATGCCAGTAACTGTGACCTTTGTGCCATTCTCTTGAGTAGCTTGCCCTTATTCAGTCCCTCTCTGCTTAAAAGCAAATAAATTGCCTTAAAATAAAAAGAGAACTGAAATTGTTTTAGTTAATCTCTAAATGCTGGAATTCATCATTTAAATACTAATAAACTACAGCCTATTAAGCAATTTATCATTTTGCTTGAGTGTATGCTAAGGAAAGGGGAATGCATTGCAAACTGGGTAAGTGCCTGAATATAAATAAATATGTACTATGCACACTTAGGGCCAGAATTTTCAAAAGGGTTTAGCATCTGCAATTGAGGCCATCTTTAAGAGATCTCTGCAAATCTGCCCTTACTGAGAAACCTAAAAGGTGACTGAGGACTGCTGAAAAGATCTGAGCAATTTTGTGGGTGTGAGCACTTGGCAACCTGAGCTTAAGCCCTTTTGAAAATGCAGCTCCGAATCATGCAAATTGATCCCTATCCTATTGTCCATCCTTGACTAGAATTACAACCAACATCATAGGCCAAGTGTCCTTTTTGTATTATACAATTCTAAAATATTTTGCTTCCCTTGAAAGTCTTAAATCTCAAAGCACTTGTATACTCATTGCTTACAAATTAAGCTTCAAATACTCCCATCCATTTCTGTGGGTGCAGAGCAGCGTAGACAGGTCCTGGGACAATGGGAGGGGCAATGTGGGTAGAGAAATTCTTTCTCCTTTCTACCTCACCCAATAATCTCTTTCATGGGTGCTTTGCAGAGATAAATGTGAGCAGTTGAGGAAGAGGCAGAATGAATTGGGCTATGTACAGCCAATGTACACTCCCTCCACCCCCCTGCCCAGGAAACCAGCAAAGATTCCCATGATGATGAGGCTTTCATCATCATTCATTTATGCTAGTTTCCTCCATGGTCACATAAACTGAACACACACCCACCACCAAGAAAGGTAGAATTCAGAGACAATGTCAGGAATTGTATTAACTTGTGCAGAGATACAGGGCTCCTTTGCAGATGGAGCCACTGATTTTTGTGGATGGATTTTCTCCTGTCCTGTGGAGAGCAAAGTCTATCTCCAGGCCCTGAAAGAAAGATCAAGCAGGAATTCAAGTCAAAACTCATCCACTTTCTTGTTCCCTCACCAGTGGGCACCTATGAGGAGATGATTTGGCCCTATATTGCTCCTAGATGTGTAAGAAGTAAACCAGTTTGAATAAAATCCTGTGAGAACTAATGTAAAAGTTTGCTCAGTAACTGGGCCTTTGTTAAGACCCAAAATATTCAGATATGGCCTCAACTGGAGTATTGTGTCCAGTTCTGGGCACCACATTTCAGGAAATATGTGGGCAAACTGGAAAAAGTCCAGAGAAGAGCAACAAAAAATGTTTAAATGTTTAGAAAACATGACCTATGAGGGAAGATTGAAGAATTGGGTTTGTTTAGTCTGAAGAAGAAGACTGAGATGGGGACATAAACGTTTTCAAGTACATAAAAGTTGTTGCAAGGAGGAGGGAGAAAAAATGTTATTCTTAACATTGGAGGATAGAGAAAGAAGCAATGGGTTGAAACTGCAGCAAGGGTGGTTTAGGTAGGGCATTAGGAAAAGCTTCCTAACTGTCAAGGTAGTTAAGCACTGGGTTAAATTGCCTAGGGAGGTTGTGGAATCTCCATCATTGGAGATTTTTAAAAGCAGCTTAGAATAACACCTGTTGGGAATAGTCTATACTTATTCCTGCCATGAGTGCAGGGGACTGGACTAGAAGACCTCTGAAGGTCCCTTCCAGTCCTATGATTCTAGAATTTATCGGATACCTCAGTGATGAGCTCTTTAGAACAGTGGTTCTCAAAGCCAGTCCGCCACTTGTTCAGGGCTGGTTTGTTTACCTGCCACGTCTGCAGGTTTGGCCGATTGTGGCTCCCCCTGGCTGCGGTTCACAGCTCCAGGCCAATGGGGGCTGTAGGAAGGGTGGCCAACACATCCCTCAGCCTGCACCGCTTCCCACAGCCCCCTGCAGAACCTGCAGACGCGGCAGGTAAACAAACCGGCCTGGCCCGCCAGGGGCTTTCCCTGAACAAGCGGTGGACCGGCTTTGAGAACCAGTGTTCTAGAACACTTAACAAAAGGATTGTTTGGGCACTTTCCCTACAATATGCTTTCAGACTTGCTAATTCTGAATATTCAAAAATCATGAGTTGGGCTCCAACAAATATATAATTGGTTTAAAAATCATGGTTTTTCTTTAAATCCTGGAGTTATTTTCCTGTACTGCCTTTTACTGAGTCATTAGAAACCACTCAGTCCACATGTTTAAGCTTTTCTCTGTAAACATGAGGGTTAGAAACGTTTTTTCCAAAGCTGAGATTCTCCAGTAATCACCTGAATGCAGGAGTAAGTGCTCTACAAAAAAAGGTTTAGCAACACTGACTTCTTTGCTTACTGGACACAAGTACATCCGACTAACAGTGAGTGATATCAGTTTTGTTTCTTTAGACAACTATAAATCTATTAGCTATACATAATATATTCTGTAAGTAGATATTTTCCCTTTCACACGTCTGTATTTACCCCTTCTTAATGACACCTCCTAAGCCTGGGACTCTACTGTCTAACAGCTTCCTGTTGAGACCCAGGACCATTACCTGTAACACCATTGTATCACTTTGTCCCCTGATTAAGGATTGACTTCACTTGCAATTGACTTGATTTCATGAAGAGAGCTTTATTTCCTTGTTATGATAGCTTGGCCACTAGTATTTATTAGGTTCTCTTTTATATATACACCATATAATTTCCCTCTATGGTTACTATAAAAGATTTATATATTTGAACTACTCAAATATTATTGAAAGATAAAATGTCATTGTTCAGTGCTTTTATTTATTTATTATCTGAACCTCAATTAGACTGGAAATCTCTCCTAAATTAGACTGGAAATCTCATAGGTACAGGCTGCACTGTTAAATTTGTTTCTAATTAGGTGTTTCTTGTAGTATTTCCAACTTCTCTTAGGTGGGTTTTTTATTTGTTTTCTGTTTGGTTTTTGCTTTGTTTTTTTTGCAGCAATTCTAGTGGCCTGACCTCAACCTCCCCCTCCCTCCCAAAAGTGCAAAGGCATTGCAAAAAGGAAAATAAAATGAAAAAGTAGGAACCTTTTCCAAACTTCAGAAAACAGGGATGATTTGTCTTTTTTTTCCCCTCTAGACTGACTGGCATATGTCTACATTTGAAACATTAAGATTAAAGTGATAGCAATCCCTTCAGAGAGGTAAAAAGTCAATGATTATATAGGAAAAGGGGACATAAACAAGGTGAAAAAATAAGCCTCCTCTGAATACAAGAACTGTTGAAGTCTCTTTTTTACAATAGTCAGTGCTGACATTTAAAGCTTATGTTATCCCTGAGTGAATATGCCACACATCATGTCTTGAGAAAGCATGCAATGTAGCATTTTATTAACTTTTTGTGACCCATCACCATTTGATTTCAATACACAAAGCTAAAACAAAAATATACAAACAAAGCCTCCAAAGATACCAGAAAGATACCCACAGGTGCAGTAGTACTTATAAAAATCTCGTATGGCATAAACAATGGCTTCTTTCCTTTGTGTGAGTGTAGGAAGGGGAACCCTATTGAAACTCTAAAGATACCAAAGGGTCAATTCTGCAAGAGGATAACCAGGGCTGCTCCCTGCATACCTACTGTAACAGCCTGTTTGTGCACCACTTTTCATGGCAGACAGGCTTCCCAGCATAGTAGTAGGATTAACTACTCCATGCCTTTCAAAGGCACTGATCCAGCACCTACTGAAGTCAGTGGAAATACTCCCATTGACTTCAATGGCCTTTGGATCAGACCCTAGCTACCTAATCCCAGATGTGGGAATGCAGTATATGACCCAAAATGAGGGAAACCACAAATGGAGGAGAGTGTTCTGCAGTGTAAATAACTCTTTATTGACCCTCACTTATGGATTCTTGTCCACAATAAGTGAGAAGACATCAAATGTGTAAGGAACATAGGTAATGTTGGGACTAAAATAAGTGATGTCCTTCAATGAAAGTCAGTTGATAGGCATCCCATGTACCATGTTTGGTTATAGAAGTCCTGGTTCGCTGTCTGCTACTGTGTGTAAGCTGGGGAAAGCGAACATGTCTGGGAGTAGAGTGGGAAGGTTTGAGGCCCCAAAGAGATACTTATTCTTTACATCTAGCATGGCGGTCGGCACTCTTCGGCACGTGCCCCATCTGGGTAATCTGTTGGTGAGCCGCGAGGTGGTTTGTTTACACTGACCATCCGCAGGCATGGCCCCCTGCAGCTCCCAGTGGCCACAATTCACTGTTCCTGGCCAATGGGAGCTGCAGGAAGCCACAGGGACTTGCTAGCCGCCGCTTCCCGCAGCTCCCATTGGCCGGGAATGGCGAACCATGGCCACTAGGAGCTGCGCAGGCCATGCCTGAAGATGGTTAATGTAAACAAAATGTCTCATGGCCCACCAGCAGATTACCCTGATGGGCTGCGTGCCAAAGGTTGTTGACCCCTGATCTAGTAGTTACTTCATCTGTAGATAAGTCTGTCCTTAGGCAACCATAACCCACACCTACATTGTGTGTGTCCCTCTGTCTCCCTCTATTGGTGGCTATGGCCAGAAGGGACCTGTCTGACCTCTTGTATACCACAGACCAAAAAACTTGAAGTAACCACTACATTGAGCCTATTAACTTGCCCAGAGATTTCAAGAATTTTAATAGTTCTTAATTTATGGCCCTTCTTTAGACACTTGTGTTAGTGCAGGAAAGAGTTGGGCTTCGTCTAGTGATCTGAGCAAAGTATTAAGACTAAGGTGCTTCTCAGTTCTCATCCTAACCTTGACTTACCCTATGGCATGGGGCAAGCCTTCTAACCTCTCAACCTCTCTGTACAATAGGAAGAATGACGATAATACTTTCCTATCTACCTATGTCACAAGGCTGTTGAAGCATTAATTAGTATTTTAAAGCACTGTGAAGCAGAAAGGCCCTTTATAAATGCAAATGATTTATTATGTTACACTTTCTAGATCTGGGGATTCCTATTTAATCCATTACATTAGGAACTTCCTCTTGCCAAAGTTAATTAAACCAGCCTACCAAATCTAGTGCCTGTTTGGGGCCATACTGGGTGGGGATAGGAGAAGTGAGTCATGCAGTTGATCTAATATTGTTTTTAAAAGAATGTGGGGTCACCATCATTTCCTTTGCATGTGGCACCAGAACTGGTGATACTACACCTGGGACCAATTTATACCCTGAACCATTAGAATTATTATTTGCCTCTCTGAATATCCCTTGTAGATATAAATTTGGCAGGCTGTTTTAGGTAAACCTGTATCACTATTTGTCTTAGGGATTGATCCTTCAACCTTTACTCACGTAAGCAGTTTTTAATCATGGAAGTAGTCCCATTAAAGTCACTCCTCATATGAGTAAGAGTTCCATAGTCATATTCTTAAAATTATTCCCCCCCATTCCCCCAACAGCAGAGCCAGTGGCTACAGCAGTGATAGAGTAATTTTTGGACAAAAACCTACAACGTGGATGTATTCCAGACTATTATTAAAAGCCCCATATCTGGAGCTGGTGGAATTGCATGCAGGGGGAGTATAACTGTCTCCTGGCGTGCAGAGCCCTCTGCCCACCTCCATCCTACCTCGCCGCCAGATCTGCAACATATCTGGCCTTAAATGGAGAAGGCTTCAAAACTTTCCTATGCATAGTAATCAGTCCAGGAATTTAAAAATAACTGGGGATCTGGCCTTAATGATCATTTTCTAAAAAGCTGAGCTCCTGTTAGATACTTGAAGCAGCCAGATTTTCCATAGGGCTCAGTCAGCAGCTCCCACTGAGATCTTTTGAAAATCTGGCCACTTCATTAATGTGTCGAACTGGGAGCTCAGTCTCTTGAAATTCTGGCCTTAGACTAGGAAACAGATGGAGCATTCCTTCTAAGCATTGTGCTACTACCTAGTGTTTCAGAATAACAACATTGATCGCTGCTGCAGAACCCAGCCACATGAAGGCTATGGTTTCAACATTGCAGTAAACAGAATTTAGTGTAAACAATAAAGAATTGTGCCCAGTAAATTATACTCAGAGCTGTATTTCTCCCTTCCTTTCTCGTCACCATTGGCAGTCAACTTACTTTCCATTTGCTCCTTCCAACAGATCAAGGCTGCACTCAGTTCTGTGAAGACTTCCAATCTTTTATAAGTTAAATAAAACATTTTGTGTAAACTGCATAAGGAACCATATTAAATACCTGGCTAGGAGAGCAGCTGTCATGTTCAGAGTGGGCAGAAAATCTAGAATGTTTGTAATGCCACCATTACCTCAAGTCTGAGTTTACACATACTGAATGTAAGGGAAGAAAAACAGTTCTGTCCCTTCAAGATGTGTAACCACATCAAGGCACTTGAGTCCTGCACACAGTGATTTCTTAATGTGACTTTGACTTGCTAATCAACTCAGTTTCAAAGTGTTCAAATCTGTACTGAATTAAGAGAAATCACCATGGCCTTTTCATGCATCTTGAATAAGCTCTGAGCACCCCCCCCCCATAAATGCTTGCTCTAGGCATTCAAACTGCCAAAGCAATATCGACATACTATTCCACGAGGTTGAGGGGGATGGTATTCCTCACTCTTTATGCTTTGATCTTTACATAGGCTGCTAAGGTTTTTGTTTAAAAAAATTAGCCTAAGCAATAAAATGAAAAAGATCAGAAAGACCAATTCTGCTTTCAGATTTCAGTTGGATCCTTCTTTCTTTACTCTCTTCTATTCTTCATTTGTTATCTTTTCATCTAGTATCTACATGTTTGTTCTTTTGAGGGCTTAAATTCTCAGCGTATTCCCCACTCCCCCATCATGCTAGCAAAAACTCCAGAGGGATTGAAAATATTTTCCAGAGCTCCTCTCCGGACAGCTTCTGCTGAATTTAAGCCCTGATTCTTTCCTTCTTTGTCTCCATAGCATTACAAAAGTTCTCCAAGTTTTACTTCTCTCTTCTTGGCACTTCTGTTCTTCCCAGCCTCACTCCCCCAACAGTTTGTCTTTCTATTTAATGTCCGTCGGTTTTCAGCTCCCATATCACCATCCACTTTCTGCACTGGCCTGGAGAGCTGTCTGCTTGCATGCAGGGAACAGACTACACCACCCAAAGACATGGAGCAGCATATGCATATGCATTGTGTGCAGTGAAAGCAATGTCAGATGCACTTTGCACAGTCCCCAACATGCACCAAATTGTACATTACCCTCTCTGGCCTAAAGCATCTCAAAATTGCACTAAACCATTTGAAACAGTTTTGCATGGGTTTTCATTGGACATAGTTGAATAAGCATATATATTATTTGATTATTATCCGATAACGTTTCCTGCCCTTGACTCTGGCATTGGCTTAGTTTATACTGTTAGGAGAAAAATTGGCAAGTATTTGTGAATACCAATGATTTCTGCGCAAGTTTGCAAATAAGTTGTACCCAAATAGAGAAAAGAATTATCTCCTCCGCTTTAGTTTTGATGCAAAATCATAAATAGATTGAGATTCATTCAAGGTTTATTCAGAATGTTCCTAGACTCTTTGGACAAAGCTGGCCTGATTTTCAAATTAGTAGCAAAACAAGATGGATTCAGTTATGAACATTTTGCACAGCTGAATAACTATTCATGAAGCAGCACTACAGGGAGTCCAATGGTGGAGATTAAAATCCATTCCAATTTTGGATTCTTGTTAATTTTGTGAAATTCACTTGAACATTGTAATCTTTACATTGGCTCTTTCCAATAGAAGCATATTCACCTGTGGAAACAGCCTTTCATTCTTGTTTAAATGAAACTATTGAAGGTTTTGTTGTTGTTGTTTTTTCCAGTTTCAACTGGATAATTGGAGATGAGAAACTCTTCAGATGAGCATGCCAGAAATGCTGCTTTTTTGTTAGAGGTAAAACATGACTTCACAATGATTTGTTGTTTACTTTTCTACATTCAAACTTGTAGGTTTTTTTTATATGCTGAACGTCATCTTCTGGGGCCACTACCTCTGGTCAGTGAAAAATAGGAGATGCTTTCTTTGCAGCTGACATCTCTTGAGTCTGGAAATCTCTGACTGACACATTATGGCAATGATATGGTACTTGTAAAAGTGATAGGAAGGGACCTAATTCATCAGTTTAATCACAACCATGTAAGCATATACATAACTTTACACAATTAGTAGCCCCATTTAATGTTTAATATGTTTGTGCTGTTGAGAACTTGGCAGGTATGTGTTTGTATTTCTAGCATGGAAGGACATGGCCAACTGCTCTCCATTTCCTCTAAAATCTGCCCCTGAGAACATATTCTGTTCTGAAGGTCACCTGTAGAACTTATACAAAATTCTGGACTCCCAACACTACACAACATAAATACTCCCAAGTGATTTATGCCATCTTGAACTTCCTTGGCATTGACCAGCAATCTGCATAAAAGCACGTAAGTGATTTATGTCTCTTAAATCCCCCTTGGTGAGAGAATAAGAAGGAAAAATTGAAAATGCAGGCACTCTCTCCCTGGAATATGAAAGCTCATTGAAGCAGGAATGAGAGGTCTATTTTGAAAATGGTGAAAAATCACTTTCCCCACCCTCCTTCTAACTATTCTCTGGTTTTATTTACCATTGGGCAGGGGAAAAGGGGCAGCTGCTCACTTAAATTGTATCTGGGGAGAAACCAGGAAGGTAGATTAATGGAATGAAGTAATAAGAAGTCTGTTGGCTATCTGCACCTCAGGCCAGACTGTCAAACAGCAGGGCAGACACCCCAAACTGACTGTATGTTCTATCATTAGATTTCACCAACCCAGGAACAAATGTGAACTCCTGAAGCACTGTAACAATTTTACCATGGAGTCACAGACAGTCCCCTTGGGCATTTTAGTCTATCTTGCCACCCAAGGCAAGCTGAACTTAGTGATAGTTGGTTGCCATACACCGAAGATCACACAAGATTCAAGTTGCTTCTAGTCCCAAGAGACTGGCTAGATCATCAGGCTCAACGTGTAGTGATCAATGGCTGAACAGGAAGCTGGTATCAAGCAGAGTGCCCCAGGAGTCAGTCCTGTGCCCAGTTTTGTTCAACATCTTCATTAATGATTTGGATGATGGGATGGATTGCACCCTCAGTAAGTTTGTGGATGACACTAAGCTGTGGGGAGAGGTAGATACACTGGAGGATAGGGATAGGGTCCAGAGTGACCTAGACAAATTGGAGGATTGGGCTAAAAGAAATCTGATGAGGTTTAAGAAGGACAAGTGCAGAGTCCTACACTTAAGATGGAAGAATCCCATGCACTGCTACAGGCTGGGGACCAACTGGCTAAGCGACAGTTCTGCAGAAAATGACCTGGGGATTACAGTGGACAAGAAGCTGGATATGAGTCAACAGTGTGTCCTTGTTGCAAAGAAGGCTAATGGCATATTGGACTGCATTAGTAGGAGCATTGCCCGCAGATCAAGGAAAGTGATTATTCCCCTCTATTCAGTATTGGTGAGGCCACATCTGGAGTATTGCGTCCAGTTTGGTGCCCCCCACTACAGAAGGGATGTGGACTAATTGGAGAGAGTCCAGCAGAGGGCAACAAAAATGATTAGGAGGCTGGGGCACATGACTTATAAGGAGAGGTTGAGGGAACTGGGTTTATTTAGTTTGCAGAAAAGAAGAGTGAGGGGGGATTTGATAGCAGCCTTCATCTACCTGAAGGGGGGTTCCAAAGAGGATGGAGTTTGGCTGTTCTCAGTGGTGGCAGATGACAGAACAAGGCACAATGGTCTCAAGTTGCAGTGGGGGAGATCTAGGTTTGATATTAGGAAAAAATATTTGACTAGGAGGGTGGTGAAGCACTGGAATGTGTTACCTAGAGAGGTAATATAATCTCCATCCTTAGAGGTTTGTAAAGCCTGGCTTGACAAAGCCCTGGCTGGGATGATTTAGTTGGGGTTGGTACTTCTTTGAGCAGGGGGTTGGACTAGATGACCTCCTGAGGTCTCTTCCAACCCTAATCTTCTATGATTCTATGACTTCATTGGAGCTAATTGCAATGGACCTATGCAAACTTATACCAAATGTGGTTCTGGCACAGATAGGGTGTTCAGAGGACTGGGCAGCCTCATTATCAGTCAATCTGACATCCATCTCCTTGCTTCCCTGGCAGTGGTGCCAGGTTTCTGATCTTACACTAGGAACCTTCTGGTCTCCACTTGCATTTGGACCTCAGCCCTTAAGAAGGTGAGGCAGGGGAACACAGGTCCTCCCTCTCCACCAGATTCCAGGCCAGGGTCCTGTGTGAAGGAACATGGGTGGGGTCCTTCCTACCTATTTCCCTTCAGTTAGGGCATAGCCCCTATAGTTCACACAGTCTGTAGTAGCTTGGTTGGAGTGGCATCCCCTTGTGGCCCTTTTGCCAGTTCCTGCCACAGCCTAAGGTCCCTGTGTATGTAAGATAGGATCTAAGATAGGCAGGATGTATGTAAGATAGGAGGGGCCTAGCCCCACAATGTCTTTATAGTCAAATAGTACAGTTCATTCACTGCTAGGTGCTCTGCAGTCTACTGTTAGGCAAGAGTTAAAAATTCAGTTAGCAGCTGAGACAGAAACCCACGTAACTAACAAGCAGAAATACCAGAGGCCCAAGGATAGTGGTAGCTGTAAACACTTGATAGACTTACATGGTCAGATGTCCGTCCAGTAACTCAGCCTCTCGGTAAGAAAGAACAGTACAGCCCGTCCCCACACAGTTTTCCGGATACCTGTGAACACTCATCCCCACCCCACCCCTTCGCCTTAAGGTAGTCATAGATAATTGATGTGATGAAAATAGTTTTATGCGTATGTTCTACTCCTGTCATTATCATGTTAAATGTTCTCTCTCTCTCTCTGAAACAATGTTTATCTCTGTAAGTACAAGATAAATGCAAATGAAGTGATAAGAAAAAGGTATATAATTGGTCACTATAACACCATACTTTTGAAGCTGTTTATCCGTCTTCCCGGGATCGTGAATAAACCCCTTCAGTATTGTCTGTGCCTGCCTGATTCTTGGGGAAAAGAATCTCCTTGCTTCACAGTTTGGCGCAGTGAGCAGGATGTGATCGGGAATCCTCGGAGAGTTTCTCACAACTGGGGATAGAGGTGAGTACCCTTTTACTTACCACCTCTAGTGCAGAGCTACCTCCTGCCTCTTTGCCAGTTAGCCCCAAACTGAGCAGGTTCTCTCCTTTTCTTCCCCTTCCAGGCCTGGCACTCGACACAGGTACAGCAGAGCTAGCTGGGTGCATAGGCTTTCTTTAATCCTTTTCATGGTGATGAGAGTTTTGTCTACTTCACAGAGACTCAGTCTCTAATCAGTATTTCTAACAGGTGATCTGTTAACAGGCTATTTTAAAACATTATTATTTGTTTCAAATACTCATTACCTTTGTATCAGAATAGGATCTTTTCATACCATGACAAATATACCCCCTTTTAGAAGTAACCAGGTCTGCTTTGGTGCTGCAATTAGATTGAATATTACTATTGGTGCCACCAACCTGCCAGAATATAAATGGGTTGAGGTGCGTGTGTATCATGGATTTGAAATGAATAATCTACACAATGAAGTTGGATCTGGTGATCAGTATAATATATTCTGTCTTTTACCTCCATAGAAGTAGGTTCAAGTCCTATATTAGGTAATCACTAAAATGAGTTTATTTTAACATAACCTTCTGTGAATATTTGCCTGCAATAGAAATCTGCTACTGTGCTTAGTACAAATAATAGTTGCAGTTCAAAAGAGACCTTGGACTACTGCACATTGGTTCTGTAATCCTGGCCTCTTGGAGGCACTTGGAGAGTTCTACGAAGCCAGTTTGCATATCATCACCCTGAATATAACTAGGGCTATTTTGTACTTCGTTACCTAATAAACTGTATGTCCTGAGAACTTTTTGCTCTTTTTCAGGAGTATTAAATCTGGTTCTTGCTACTGAATTCATCAGGCCACAGGACTAGATATATGAACTGCCTAATCCAGTTTGGAAAATCTGACGTAATAATCAGTCCCTCATTTCCTGAGCACCAAATCTATTTTTTAAAAAGCTTATTTTTCTTAAAATGAACCTATCGGCATCTTGTGCTTTCTGTATAAATGATTTAAACAGTTTTAAAATACACATATAAAAATGCTACACAGTAACAAAATTCAGCAATGCACAGTTAACAACGTTAAATGTATGTTACATAAATATTGGTACCATTATGTTCTATTGTATGATCTTCATCTGAGTAATTATACTCCAGTGTATTTGAGCTTAGTCATGTTATATTTTGCCTGTCAGAAAATTTCCATTTCTGTCATCAAAATGAAAGGTGACATAGAACTTTGTAAGGTGGGTGTAGAAAAAGCTGAAAGTGCTTCTGAGATTTGTACTGTTTTATTATGAATTGTGAAGAGGTTTTACAAGGTTAGCTACAATTGCCAGGTACAAAAGTCAGATGGGACTGAGCATTCTTCTTAGCCTATTGTGCTTTTCAGCTCTGCTGAGAATGGAAAGTAGAATGCTTTCACTATAGTCTGAGTCTGGGTTTAAGTGGGGGTTGCAAGATGGGTGTGGGGAAACTCCTATGAAAAGAGATTGAAAACATCAGGATTACTTACATTAAAAGAGATGAATAAGGAGACTTGAAAAAATATTTACATCTTTCTCAGAATGACAGGAGGAAGGGGACATTGAAGGAAACACTTTTTCACTCAATGCACTAGAGATTACATGGTGGAATTTACAGCCTCAATTACACATTGCAGGAAACAGCCTAACAAGGTTTAAAAAAATATCAGATATTTTTATGGATAAAAAGGTCTAGAATTATAATAAATAATTTTAAAAAAGAGCTTTGTAGAAGATATGAACACTCACGTTTCAGGAAATAAGCCAATCTCTGACTATTGGGGGTTAGGAGGAAACATTCCCTGGGATTGGTTACCCCATAAATGCCGATCACAGTATTTCTTCTTCTGAAGCAGCTAGTATTGGCCACAGAGAGGATACTGGACTAGATGGACTATTAGTCTGATGCAGTCTGGCAATTCTTATGCTCTTTTTTAATGTGCTTCTTTATCTGGCTAGCTGGAAGAAAAGGGGAATTGACCCTTTAAGGGCTCCATTGCAACAGAAGTTTACAGGGATGGACAGGAAGGGCAGGAACCCACTGGGGCCAGGTCCAGAAAATCACTGCATTGCCCTTCCTGCTGACCAGAAGTGTATGTGAGAGGGTTGTTATTCCTAATGCAGTACCCTCTTTTACCAGGACCAGGCTGACAACACCAACCCTTGAACTAAGCAAAAGGTCCAGGTTCCCTACTGACCTGCTGTGGGCATTGAGTTAGTTGCCCTTTCCCTTGAGGGGCTGGGGAAGAATTTTTCCCTCACTGCCAGACGGGCTGAGGTAGAGTGGTTATTTCATCTTCCCTGCAGCAGGTCTGGGATCCAATGGAATGAAGTAGGGAGGTTAAGTTAAACGTCACAACTTACACAACTTGGAACTTGAGGTGGATGTCCAGTGCAGGTACTAGGTATGGAAGGGGTACCATTATTGAGTAAAATGGATTGGAAAAGAATTTAAAGGAAAACATCCCTTATTCAAACTGAATAAGGGGAGGAGGGGCTGGGGCTCCTACCTGTTGTACAGAAGGGAGCTGACCCCCTCTCCTTTTCCTAGCCTCCTTTAAGTGAGCTAGGGAAGTGGTTTGGGGGCTCCTATGTGGAACAGAAGAGAGCTGATATCCCTCATTGACCTTATGTGAGGAGAAGGTGGTGGTAGAGGGTCCAGAAGTGGGATAACTGGGACCAGGTTGGGGATTGTTCAAAATGATTACAGAAAGGATGATGACCTGCACTGTACAACTTATTGCTGGGTGCTCCCAGATATTTTAAGTGTATAAAGTTGGAGTCTAATTAAACCATATCCACTGCTTCCAGTCTCTCTTCCAGCATGGCTAGACAACATCCTACACGTACACCTTGATATCTGAGAAAGATATGCATATGACAGAGAAAACCATTGAAAGTATGAACAAACAGCCACCTATTGGAATTCAGTGACAGTTATGTGAATTATAGCACTCAGACATACATCTGATGGCTCTTAGCTAATGTATTAATCCAATTAACAAATACTAACTGGAAAAAATATCCTGTAATTACCTTCTGTTTCACATGGCATTTACACTCTCAGAAAACTAACCAAGCAGCACTCAAACATGGCACAATTCCTTATTCCCAGAAATCAGAATCTACTTTGCCTTCACTGGGAAACCTTGTGATTTGACAGATGATCACTAATTGAGTAGGATTTTCCTGTACTGCACAATTTGCTACCTCTTCAGCTGAAAATAAAAATACCACTGCATGTTATTGGGCCTCTCTGTGTTGTAATCCTGTACCGTTGTGTTGTAGTGTCAATATTGTACATTAAATATATATTGGTCCACATTCTGGCTCTTCCTCAGAGAGTAGTGCTGGGGATTTGGGGGTGTATTGCTGTAGCATCTTAGGCTATGTCTACACTGCACACCATTGGCAGTGGTGTAGTGTATGTGTAGCTACATGCTGCAGTGAAGGGCTCTGGGGGGGAGGGGACGGGAAGACTCCTGTAGCATTTTCTCTGCTGCTGGAGTCTTTTCTCTGCAGTGCGGAAGGCTAAAGCAGCAAGGAGGCAACAGGACATTACTCTGATAAAAATGACAATGTAGACAGGGGAGACATGCTTGACCACGTAGAGTGCTGTGTAGAGTACATATGATACGCCTGAAGTCTGTGGGTTTCTCTACTTGCCTAAGCAGGCCTTTACCATCTACGCTGCTATTCATAATGATGCGAGGGGGGGCGTCTAGTGTTTGTATTTTACACCCTGCCATAAGGAGTGTGCAATGTAGACATAGACTAATCTAGTCCGCTTTGTATAATGCGAACATGGAGAATGCATTGGGAAGCAATAAGGGAGAGTGCTCAGCAGCTGGCCGTGCCAAATGCCAGAAGTTAGCAGACACAAAAGGCAGGAGGGACCATTAGCATTAGCATCACCCTCAGCCTGGCTGTTCCTGCCCCTGTGTAGCAATGTGGTGTTACAGAGCATGATAGTTAGCCCCAACATTTTTTGCACTCCTGCGCAGTGCTGATCAGGAAAGTATGTTTTTTTGTAGTAAAGTTCAACAGATACTTTGTTTTTTTTTTTTCATTTTCAATGACTTTTTCAGGTTTTAATTATAATAAAAACCCATCTTTTGACTTTTTGATAACCTGAAAATCCACACACAACTTCGTCATTCCACCCCACCACACACCCAGAAAACATGTCCTGAGCAGTTCTACTTAACACACTCTTGTTTTCATATAAGTAATAATTTCTTCACTTTTTCTTCCCAGCTATTGAGGAAAACAGACCACTAAAACAGAATATTTCTCCTTTCTTCCCTCCCTCCTCCTTCTCATTTGTATTTAGGTTTCCTTATCCATTAATTATTGTAATCAGCATTATTATTTATTTGAAATGAAACTCACTGTTCCCTTGACTGCAGCTCCTGCTGGTGGGATGATCATTTTTAAACCATTCATCATAAAAAGTTACCTAGTGTAAGACAAATATTAGAATCCATGTTTTTATTGTAGCAGCATATATTGCTTGGATATACTTAAAGGTTTCAGTGTCTGTTTTTATAACCCCATTGTCAAAGAGTGTAGAACACTGCTATTAAAGTCTACTGTGGAATGAAATGTCATTCTCTGCTCAAGAGGGAATTTATTTATTTTTACAACATAGCCTCCATATCTTTATGGTGGTTAAGAATGGGAAAGTCAGCCACAATTCTAGCTTGCTAAGCACATAGAAACAAACTCAGAGGACCTAAAAATATGTGTAAAATTCAGTTTTCTCCTTCAGCTTGGACATAAGCTCTGCACACTGGGTAGTGGTAGACAACTGAAATTCTCATATCCTCATTTTCCAGTATGGCCACAAGCAGTCTGCAACTCAGGAGGCCTGGGTTCAAGTCTTGCATTTTTTGCAGACTCCTGTGTCATCCTGGGCAATCTCTCTGCTTCAACAACCCATCTGTAAAATATGGATAATGATACTTCCCCACCCTACGGGTGTCTTCTTAGGATAAAATTGGCACTTATATACTGTAGGTGATGGGAAGCTACATACTACTCTGGATAAAAAGAGTATTTACCCAAAGATGGCCCACAAAATAAGCATTTAGATCTAGATTTTGAACACTCTTCTTTGGAGATATTATAATCTAGGGAAGTGGGAATGATTTGGGCCATGAAAAACATAGGAACCATGTGCAAAATTTAGATCTAGGTCTGAATTTTGAGTACTCACAAAATTCAGAAGTGCTTAGAGCTGAGTTTTCAGCTTCGGCTCATCTCTATGTCTAATATTTAATAAATCTTAAAAAGGAGAGAGTAAATCATTGCCGAGTCTTTTACTCTTCAGATGTGATTAACATCTATCATGATAAACTCTTTTGGTGTTAATGTTTTTGTAATGAATGCATCCATAGGAACCTGGTAGTAATTTAGCATTCATTAATGTACGCATATTTATTTGTCGTGCTACAGTGACCCTCATTGCAGATAGAGACCAGAAAGAGAAAGGAAGATGAAAGGTAAAGATGATAACATCAAATGAAGGAAAAAATGAGCAGTAGCTAGTTAAGAAGAAATGTATAAGTGCATGGATTAGAATTTAATTTAGAGTGGTGGTAGAGATGTTCACTGATTCATGCAATGATAATGTAATAATCTACTTGTGGTATATAGCCATGTTGTTACTATGCAAAAACGCAATGGAGTTCAGAGAATCTGTTTAACCCAATGCAATATTAGCTGAATCCACTATAGAATTAATTTGTTTAATAATAAATGGACCCCTTGTTTACAGTAATATTTTTTATTAAATTTATGTTAACAATCTAAGAAAGTGTTTAATTGCTTTAATGATATTAGCCATTTCAGTCTTTATTACAACACAGGACATAATTACCCTCCTTTAAGATAATTTATAGACCTCATTAACACTCTTGCCTCTCCACTGTGATTAAATATCTCCTAAGAATTGAAGTCTTTCTGAACAGTAAGAGAATTATTGTGATTTATTGTTCACCCTTGCTTAAATGAGCACAAAGCTGATTTATTATGGCTGATCCCCACTGAGGTGAACAGAATACGTGGGATGGGAGGGGAGAGAAGGAGACAAGAGTTCTTGGTAGGGCCGTTTACTCCTCTCAATCGTAGTGTTACAGTTTAATATAGATCCTGTCATTCAGTTTCACAACAGCATGAAGAAATCTCTAGTGAATAAAACCTATAGCAATAACCAGCTTGAAAACCTCACCTTTGCCGAATAGAAAGTAATTATGTTCTTTTATTGGAAATGAAAAGCCCAGACAACAAGCCTAAAGGAGGGGATATTAATCTGGTTAAAAAAACCCTGAGTATGTTCAGTCATGAAAAGCATTGTAATGATTAGATGGATAGAAGGGGTGAATTGTTTGGATATTGTTTTTCTTCTGATAGTTTGTGAATAGGACCAAATAATTTATTCCTGCTAAAATATTACATTAAAATACCACAGAGTCTAAAATACAGAGCTTCTAAATTAGGGTTATTGTGCCATTTTATGTCATCCCATGGATGCCTAAGAGATTGCAGGACAGGCAGAATATCAGAACCATTCCCGGACCTCAGAACTACTTGTGCTCTAATCCAGCAAAGAATTATGCACCTGCATAACATCAGAGTTTATTTAATGTGACTCCTCAGAATGGATAACATTAAGCACATGACAGTCTTTGCGGGATCGGGGACGCCAGTGAAAGAATCAAAAGTACATCCTGTGGCCCCTCCCCGGACCACTCCAGCCTACCTCCATTGGAGGACTGTGTGCTGGTCTGCATGTGACCCATGCAGAGGTCCTTTCAACAGAATGCCACTGCACCACTGCATCACCATTTCCACACACAGCTCCAATGTGAGGTTTAAGTGGTGCAGGGAACCTTGTGCTGACCCTTCCACCACAAATGAATTTCACTTATAAAGGTGATCTGAATGTCTCTGTCACCACAGTAGAGTTGTTGAGGTCCTATAACTTGTCATCTCCTTCAGTCGGGTACTGACTGCCTCCTGTGTGGTCTTGACCATCAATGAGTAGTTAGGTTACTTGGCATCTCCTAGAATTAAGTCCTAGATATTTAAATAATGAACTTGTACACTAATTACTTTTAATATCTTCAGTATCATCTTTAGTTATTCAGACACAGTGCTATTCAGCTATAATTTACTCTCCAATATTGCATTGATCTCCTGTATGAAAAAGAAATGTTTGTAGTTATTCTCTAGAGCCATTTATGAAACTGAACTCATCATTTAAATATTGGTCTTGGGCACAGAGTTGTGTGGTTTTCTTCACTCCTCTATTATGGATATTTTTCCCAAGTTTCACAGCAATATACACGGTAAATGAATTACCCAATAAAAACCAGAATATTCCAAAGAGGATAAAAATTGAGATTTTATGATTGCCCATGAAACACTAATTTGTTGTTGATTAAGCTGTCAGCCAATTTGTAATGTCACATTTTTATGGAACTGCTAATTTTAATGCAATATAAATATTGATGAGGTAGAGCATTGTGTATGAGTGAACTGCATATATGTACATAAATAAAACAAGCTTCCAACTAAGAGAGAGAGTAGTAGTTCCATTAAAACTGCATCAGCTCAGTATTGCTAATTTGTATTATTTTAATGTGTTTTTAATGGGCTTGAGGATTTTTAAATGGTGTAACGAGGAGTAATCTCTCCATTTTTTGTATTTAGTTCAAAAAATGTATTAATGCAACACTAAGGCTGCACAGTTTAAAAACCTAAAATCTCAGGAAATATGAAGTTAATGTTTTAAGAGCAATGTGAATTTGATCAAGTTACAATCCCTATGGTGTATGTAAGATATTGTGTGTGCACATGCATGCATACAACATGCAGAAACAATGTATTGAGCTACACATTTGACCAGAAAAAATGGGAATAGAGAGTACCAAATATGTGCAAATAGGGCTGTGTTAAATGTTGTGTTGGAACACACTGTATTTCTTTACTACCTGTGCAGAATATTTGTTGTGGTTTTAGTGTGGGGTTTTTTAAAACCTTTTTTTTTTTGGAGAAAAGAAAAAACTTGCTTGCGTTTCATATTATTAGCCTTTACTGGTCACAGTTAGTGTCTGATGTTCTCAACTCATTGACATGTTTGGGGTAAGGGAGATGGGAGTTCTAAACTTTGCTGCTAATGCCTTAAGGCAGTGTTCTCAAAAATTGGGTTAACAGGGCAGCCTCACATTGGTTTACCTTGTGGTATAAAGTATTACCCTTCCTCAATACACCTCTCGTCTGAGGGCCTCACACTATGAATTCTTACTGTTCATATCCTGACTGGCTCATTAGCTACTTACAGCACCATGTAAGTTCTACTGTGTTTTGCAATTGTTCTCAGAGGCAGGGTGCAGCTCATGTTTGCATAACAAGAGCAAAGGCTGAAGGCACCATACAATAACATCACTAATGGATGACCTCAGGTCAGATCCCAGTGAGTAGATGAGGGTGCTGTATGGAGCCTTTGAAGCTCAGGAAGGTGTGGGAAGGAAAGACCATGTGTGAAGAGCAGCAGGAGAGAGAAGATTGAAGAGGGTCTGTATGATCAGGGAAAGTAAAAGATGTAGCACTTTCTACAGTTTGGGGAGGATAACACGAGGGTTCTGTAGGAGGAGGAGTGGGTAGGATGAGGCCTCTGAGTACAAAGTAGTAGGTAGGAGCATAGATGCTGACTTTTCGTTTTGCTGGTATGTGCCCCATCCTGGCTCTGTCCGCTCCCAAGTCCCCACCCCCACTCCAGCTCTTCCCGCCCCCGCTCTGCCCCCTCCTCCTGAGCACTTCCCACTCGCCAGTCACTCCTTCTTCTTTCTGCCCTTCTGCTGTGGGGGATTTAAAAGGATTAGAGACCAAGTAATAATAAACTTAATTAAGGGGGTCAGTGGGTGTCAATCTGATTTGGAGCCCTTTTTCTTGACATCTTCACTTTGCTCAGGTGGGGTGGGGGGAGACCCAAGTGTACCCCAGGAAGGGGGGCATGCTGGCTGTGGTTGGGCATGGAGGGTGGGGGGTCCTGGGTCCTCAGTTTTCTCTGTGCCTTTCGCCTGTTTGGGAGCTGAGGGCCACTGGTGGCTGTGGGAAGAAGGTGGATAGGGACAAGCAGTGAGGAGTCTTTCGCCTCTTCCTTCCTCTACCTTTCTATCGCTCTCCCTGCTCCTTTTCCTCTCGGTTTCTTCTCTAAGTCCTTGCTCCCCTTTCTGACGTTTTCCCCTTTCTTGCTCCCCACCCAAGTTCCTTTTCCCAGCTCTCTCTATCTGCTCCCCTCCTCCTGGTGGCTCTGTCTAGTGTCTAGGAGGGTAGTACAGGGATTGGGAGAGGAGACAGACTGCTTGAAATGGCCCCTGGCATGTAGATGGCCATTTTATACAGCCAAAAGCTGGTCTGATTCATACAAAGATGAACTGAGCAAAATAACTATATTAGTATACAGACCAACTCTGGATAAAGTGTTCATCACAATCCTATTTGTAATATCAGACATTTCTTTTGTACATGACAAATGTCATGCAGAATAAATACATTGGGGTCATTTCTGTTAGAGTTAGACATATAGTTTTTGGTTACTTCAGACTGAAACTGTTTTAGCACTGTAAGAGATGCTTCATTTACAAGTTGTTAAAATTTAGTCTTAACTGCATGATTAAATGCATGCAATTGTGACCTTTCTTTCCCTTTGTCATAATCCTGGGTACAGTACTTGTGATAGAGAGAACAGTTGTGAAAAATCCTACAAACTGAATGACTGTAAAGGAAGAACAGGGGGAAAGGAATGAAGTGAATGTGGATGTGTCTGTTGGGAGCACGGGGCGATGATAGAAATTCCGATTTCCATTACCAAGTCTTCCCAAAGGATAGCTATTCTATAGGACAGACTATGGGACAGAAACAGTTTGAGTTGTATCTCCAAAGAGATACCTATTTGTGTATTACAGTAGTGCCTAGAGGCCCTAACAGAGATTGTATGAGAAAGTCTTCAGGTCAGGAATGATACTCTAAATAAAGAAGATACACAAAGGGTGTGGGCAGAATAGAAGAATTATTATTCCCATTTTACAGAGGCAGAATCGAGGCCGATAGAGATTAAGTGATTTACCGAGGTCACAAAAATGTGATAGTCAGAAATTGAACCAGAGTGTCACTCCAGAGTCTTAACCGCACAATCATCCTTCCTCTTTACTTATGACCAAGGCCAACATTATCAAATTTATGATCCCAAAGTTGGGCTACTAACTCTCTATATAGGCCCCTAAAGAAAAGTGGCCAGATTTTCAGAGGTGTTGAACAGTCTCAGTTTCCACTGCAATCAATACCAAAACTTTCATTGACTTCAGTGGGGATTGTATCAGCCCCAAGATTTTCAGCATAGGTTTACATGCCCAGGAGGTTCAGGTAGAAGTCCAAAGAAACAGCCATACCATTGGATGATTATCCCAGCTGTTCCTGTTCACAATTTGAGGTTCACCCCTCACTAGTTTTAGGTATGTAATGCCCATTATAGTGATTTACTTGAAGGACGAGTCACTTAGGAAAAGTAGATTAAAGACATGTAGGTAGTCAATGTTTTCAGCTGTGTTCATACAAAGACTACATTAGCTGGAATCTGATTAATTTATCTAGATCTTTTAATCACCTGTCATAACATTATGTAAATTAAGTTCAAATGAATTCCAAAAAAAGGGGGTTAGGATTCTTTCAAACATCCTCTGTTTGATCCTGATCCGATAATGGGATCAAGCTCTCTAATTCATCTTAATAAATTCTATACTGTTGTCAAGTGGAAGTTTCTCTTTGCATATTTTAGTCCTTTATTCTGCCATTTGGCCTTACTTATTTCACTTAAACTCTTATGCCTATAAAACATGTGTAGGCCTTTGACTGTGTTACTAAAAAATAGCTGCAAACTAACAAAGCATTTACTGCAACAGGTTACAGTATTTTGAATACCCTCTAGCTATAATCCTAGCTATACTTAGGAAAGGAAAATAGTAAGTTGGACTATGCTTCTCAGAATCAAAGAAGTTCGGTGCCTGTTTTTAAAATGAGGAAAATAATGGTGGATTATTAGCAGCACAACTCAAGTTTTTTTCTTTCCTTATGATAATATTAAATATTCTTCATGTAAAAAAGCAACCATTTCTTTCAGTGACAGTGAACGTTATAAAGGAAATACCAATCAAGAAAGCACAAAAGTAAGATCTCCATAAAAGAGCATAGTGTGCATTGGTTTTGTCTAACAGCAGGCTACATCTGAACATAAAACGGTCATTAGTAGCAGTGGAGAATCTGCTCCATTTAAATGTTCAGTGCATAATGTGATGTAAGTCATAGCAGATATAAGCTATGTACACTGCAAAAATTAAACCCACATGTGGCTAATAAACTACCGGGTCTATTTGGATTCATAAAGAATGACATAAAATGAAGTTTTACTCTGGAGATTTCTGAAACAATGTTGTATTTAGAAATTATTCAGTTTAATTTTACAGGCTTTTGTGGCTTCCTCCTCTGCCCCTGCATATAAAGAACATTTTTTTTTTTTTAGCTGCTGTTGATTTCTGCTGGAGGCAGTGCAGATGATGTAGGAACAGTTTTTACATGGGAGAAACAGCTTTAGAAAACTGTCACTGTTTTCCTTTCTTCTTGTTTATTGTTTTTACAGTTTTTGTACAAGTTGCTGACATTGTCTACATTTTTAACATGCAATGATGGGATTTTGACAGCTGAAAAAGGTTTGAAAGTTTCTTAATTTGCTCAAAACAGGAATTATGGTTTGCCCTGGCACTTGTAATGTGAGACAAAAAGTGGCTGATAGAGACGTAACCACATAACCACAGAAATATGGTGAAAATCTGTTTATCTGGATAGCCAGAGTCTGCATACTAGGCTCTGGATTCCTGTCTGATGGAGGCACCAGACGAATGGCCTTTTGTAGCGGCACATCAGCACTTTAGCACACAGCCAGAGCTCAGAAAGAGCAAGGCTAATGAGCTTAATTAAAGATCCAGGCCAGCAGTTCATAAACTTTACTGTCTCCTTTTCACAACACCAAATACCTGTTTTTTACCTCTTCGGGGGTGCAACTTCTTTAACGTCTGTGGATGTTTACTGGTGAGGAAGTCTGATGGGGCAGAATGGAAAGGAATGATAAATACTAATTCATTAGAAAAATCAAATATGTTAAGATGGGAGCAGCACTATACATACAATATTACATTTCTGAAACTAGAAAATCTCCATCCATCCGATGTAAAAGCCTTGGCACTAGTTCAGCTAGAGACCAATAGTTCAAAGGAAGGGGGTGGGGGAAACACTAGTTGACCCTTGGTGATGTTTCATTACTTGGCTCCAGGCTGGTACGCCGAATTGGTACCATGCTGATCTTCAGGACATTATCTCTTTACACATTAGCTTTTCCCCCCAGCTATAATGACCGCTTTCCATGGACCAAAACAGTTTATAATCAGGCACTGTCACTTAGAAGGCCTTGAAATACTGATGAATCATTCAACACAATTCAAATTATGCTATACACAAATGCTTTAAAATGTCATTATTGGTATTATTAAAATCTACCAATTGAGCAATTTAAGTCAAAGTAAATAGAGGTTGTGGGGCTTTATAAGGCCATGCTATGCAAGAGCTTGGGGGGTGAGAGTAGAAATGGTATTTCCTGGTCTTTCGTTGGCCAAGGAATTAAAAAAATGTTGCTGGCCTTTGCTCAGAAAATGATGACAGCTTTCTGGGCAATGTATTGTTTAATGTGGGAAAGCATTTATTACATCAGTTGCTGGCAACAAATCAGCAGTGTTCTAAGTTTTCAGGAGATTCTGCAAACCGGGGCACCATTTCCCTCTTTTTTTCACATTTTTTTTCATTGCTTCCTCCTCATATAAACTTGATTTCTTTTTCTACCTCACAACATATTTTAAAATGGAATCCAATCACTTCTGCAACATTATTCATTTAATATAATCCCTCCCTCCCTAACTCTCTTTTTCTTCACGTATATTTGTGAATCATCCTTCCTGTTCCCTATAACACTTTGTGGCCGACATGAATTGTTTCTGATTTCTTATCGTAAAGAAGAGATGAGGGAATACTGTACTCCAGGGGTAGGCAACCTGTGGCGCGCATGACAAAGACGGAAAGCAAGCTGATTTTCAGTGGCATTCACACTGCCCGGATCCTGGCTATCAGTCCGGGGGGCTCTGCATTTTAATTTAATTTTAGATGAATCTTCTTAAACATTTTAAAAACCTTATTTACTTTATGTACAACAATAGGTATATATTATAGACTTATAGAAAGAGACCTTCTAAAAACATTAAAATGTATTACTGGCACGCAAAACCTTAAATCAGAGTGAATAAATGAAGACTCGGCACACACTTCTGAAAGGTTGCCGACCCCTGCTGTACTCAGACATCTATGGTTCTATGATGAGTCACTGTTGTGTCTTTCTCAGATTTCATTAACTTAGCTGCCACTGTTGAATGATTAGAAGTGTGGAGAGAGTTCCACAATAAAAGTCATCTTAATAAAATGCAGGATAACACAGCCAAGGAAAAATCTGAAACACTAATATCCACTGGGACTCTGATCCAGGACTTTGAAATCTTTCTATTGACTTAAATGGGCTTTGAACTAGGCCCTAAGAATGGAACCTAGAGTCTCATATTACATGGTGTTGAGGCCTATCTGCAAAGTGCTCAGAGCACTCAGTTAATGTGTCTCTGATATTAATAACAGGAGTACTCGTGGCACCTTAGAGACTAACAAATTTATTAGAGCATAAGCTTTCGTGGACTACAGCCCACTTCTTCGGATGCATATAGAATGTCTATATGCATATAGTCCACGAAAGCTTATGCTCTAATAAATTTGTTAGTCTCTAAGGTGCCACAAGTACTCCTGTTCTTCTTTTTGCGGATACAGACTAACACGGCTGCTACTCTGAAATCTGATATTAATGAGAGTGTTCTCTAAAATGATTAGGGGCCTTGAGGGGCTGAGTTAGGAGGAAGTTCAGGAAAGCTAATTATTCAAAGCCTGGTTCAGTGCCCATTAAGTGGAAACTTAAGTCTACAAATATTGGTGAGAAGGGAAAAGGAGATAGAACTATGAGTAATAGGGTGAAATCGACAATGGGAAAATACATGCTAAATATCAGCAAAAGTCTTCTTGAGAGTGAGATCTGTTAGGCTGTGGAATAGTCTCCCAACAGAAGTGATGGAAGCCCTGCTACTTAGGAAACTGAAATCTAGACTGGATGAAACACTAGAAAATGTCGGAAGTGAATGCTGCATAAGAATTGGGACGGACTATATCAACAGGTCTCTTCTTTCTCCAACATCCTTGATTCTTTGCTGCATATTGGTTTTCCATCCAGCAATGTTTAGGGCAGGGCCGGCTCCAGGGTTTTGGCCGCCCCAAGCGGCACAAAAAAAAAAAAAAAAAAAAAAGCTGCGATCGCAATCTGCGGCGGCAATTCGGCGGGAGGTCCTTCGCTCTGAGTGGGAGTGAGGGACCGTCCGCCGAATTGCCACTGAATAGCTGGGCATGCCGCCCCTTTCCAGAGTGGCCGCCCCAAGCACCTGCTTGGCAAGCTGGCGCCTGGAGCTGGCGCTGGTTTAGGGATATTCTTGTCCAATTTCTTCATGCTTATGTCAATGTGGCAAAGGGAGATAGATGCAGTAGTTTTATACATGTACTGTACACAAGGGAATCCTCCTCAAGTGTGCAAAGAAAGTGCACCAAGCTGTACAGAAAAGGTAGAGTGTCATGTGCACACCATCTAACGTGAAATCTGATAGCGGTTCACAGTCATTAAAAGCAAGATTTGTGAGGAGTGTGGCAAATGAATCAGGCTACACAGATACAGTCTGATTAACCCACTCCCTTTTTTAAAACCAAAAAACCAACAACAACCAGGATTCACAATCCTGCAACCTGATTCTGCAATCCCCCTATCTCCTCTTTATCATACCAAATCAGAATGAGTTCATGCTAGCCACAAAGTGTTATATGGAATAATAAGGGTGATTCATATAGATGCCTGAAGAGAAAAGAGGGAGGGAGGGATGGGGGATGAAATTAAATGACTCCAGTAATGACTGGATTCATGCATGGATTAAAGGTAATGGGAGTTACACATGTAGTAGTAGGATTTTGTTTGTATTTTGTATAATTTAGAATGAAGGATAAAGAATAATAATGTAGCATGCATTAAATCTATTGATGTATGATTTGATCATATCCTGCCAGCCTCCCTTTCTGAAAGCAGAAAGGAACGGCCTAGTGTGTCATTGGTAAAGATGCATCAGCCAGAATCTTGTGTCTGAAGTAGGGCTGCCCAGAGGATTCAGGGGGCCTGGGGCAAAGCAATTTCGGGGGCCCCTTCCATAAAAAAAAGTTGCAATACTATAGAATACTATATTCTCGTGGGGGTCCCTGCAGGGCCCGGGGCCTGGGGCAAATTGCCCCACTTGCCCCCCCTCTGGGCGGCCCTGGTCTGAAGCTGATTTCAAGGCAGTAACAGACCTTTAGGGTCACCACTTTGTTGTAGGTTTAGCATTTTTGAAATAAGTAACAGAATGCAATGATTGTTTTTCTTACATTGCAATTTGATGTTCCTGTTCAAATGCTTTGTGTAAATCAATCCTGTTTTGTGTGTAAATGAGGAATGTGTGTGTTAGAAGATAAGTGTGAAGGCCATCACCGGACCAGATATTCTAGGGAGGAATCGAGGACAGATGTAAAGGCGCCAGTAAATTGCAACATGCCCCTATTGAGATGTCAGAGGAGGGCAGATTGACAATTCTAAAAGATTTGGCAGGCACCCATCAATGGGGACAAGATAGCTGTGATCAAACTCCCTGAGAGACTGATGAAAGAACAAGATAAAGGATGAGAAGAAGAATCTAAGAAAACAAGCACTCGTCAAACGACAATTGATTACAGCATAACGGTGCAAAACACATTGGTCCCAATGAAGGAAGATTACTATATAAACAGGGGGCTTTGCCATGAAACTTTGGGTTCATCCTGCCAAGACTTTCCCAGAGCATCGTGTTGGACCGACAGAACTCGTCTCGTCTCTACCCATGATCAACCTAGCTGGCCACTAGATTGATCTGGACTCTGGACTGGTAACTATAACATCGACTGGTGGGACTCTGTGTGTGTGTGTGTGTGATTGAATGCATATGCTAATTGTATCTCCAATAAGCATGCTGCCTTTTTCCCTGAAAAAGATCCTGTATGTTTCTTATAAGCATAACACACATACAGGGCATTTGCAAGATTGGGCCCCTGGTAAAAAAGGAGCTGGGGGTTGGGAAGGCAGCAGAATTGGATCAATAGTAGCTGTCTGCGCTGTCCATCTAAGTTTTCTGTAGTGCCCAATCTAAGGGCAAGTATGTGCCAAGGAAGGTCACATACTGGATTATTGGAAATGGCTGAGGTTAAGTAAAGGTGAACAAAAAGTAGGGCTAAATGGACACTTTCCAAGAAGGGACAGAGCTGACACTCCTAGAAGGTCCCATGTGATGGTGTAAGCATAAATAAAATTTCCATTTAGAATGAATGAAGTGTGTCCTAGTCAGCCAAGTCACAGCCCTTGGAAAATAAAGTATAATAAACAAAAGACATCCTAGCTAATGATCCCAAACTAGAGCGGAGGCACATACAGCAAGGGGCAGTACTGCCAGACATACGTAATAGTCCACTAGAAAATGGTAACAAACTACCACAGCATGCACAGATGTGAGAAGCATCACTTGCACTATAAATGTGAGTCAAATCTGCCATTGCCAGCTTTTGTTCAACATCATTTTACAATTTGGCTAGTGTCTGTAAAATGATGGTTTTGAAGTGGAGACATACCACACACAGCTTTCCTTTTGCAGCAACTTCTCAGCTCCCTATGCCTGTTTTTCACCAGATGTTCTAACTTGGAGTGTAGCTGCAATGCTATATCTGGCCAAACAGTTATCTCTGTGTGGACTCAAGGACTCCATTTTTATTCCATTTGCTCTTCTTTGGGATGAAAACTGAACAAACTGCATTTGGGTTTTTTTTAGTTTGCACACAACATAAATAGTGATATGATCCCAAGATGGTGGGTAAGTGGACAAGAAAGTGAAAATTATCTCATTGTACCCAGAGCCCAAAATATTCTTTGGCCATATGATTTATTCCTTCCCATTCCTAAGCCTTAGTTTAAAAAAAAATATGGTTCTGAAGATACTTTATAAAACATGGACTGAGCATAAATCGATGAAAAGTTGGCATACTGGGTCTGCAGGCAGCTGAAACATTAGTCTTGAAATATTTCTATTAGTCTTAATAAGATTGTTAATTTGAAAACCCTCTTTCACGTCTAATCATTCCAACAAAAACATTGAACCGCTGTGTTTATCCTACAACTCCCAACAGCCTCCAGTGCCACACATCAAAATCCCCAAATGTCTCCTAGCTCCAGTTTCCCCACAGCAAGTTCTTAAAAAAGTATCCATACTTAATGATTGCTAACCATATTGCTATAGTATTATCTCAAGCTGTAGAGTAATCTGGCACCAGAGAAGCTAATAGGGTCTGATCCAGAGCCAACTGAAGTCAATGAGTGTCTTTCCATTGACTTTAGTGGGCTTTGGATCAGGCCCATAGAGAGGAATATAGATACACATACATAAATGCTTTCCTTGATTGCTGATCTTTTCCTGCACCACTTTCTGACTTCAGGAAAGTTTATGTATAATAGAGTTTTCATTGCTGCCCTCCTGTACATAGCGTACATACATACAGAATACCCATTGAGATGGTAAAGATCAAAGGTGTGAGCATGTAGGTGAATAAGTCCAGTGCTTCGAGAGAGGCCTGAGGCTTTCTCACATTGGAAGTAAAGCCACACCACTTTCATATACAATTGCAAATTCTACACATATCTCTCTTAACAGCCTCTCTATTGCTCTGAGTGATCACTATAAAAGGATTATTCAAGTAAATCTCTTTATAAACTTCTCTGTTCTTCCAATAAGTTCTAACAGTCGAAATTTATGTGGTTTATGCCAACATGACGAAGAATCCAAATGTTATAAAAACATTTTCCTTGCTATTAGAGAAACCTGGTACTTGGTGTATTAACACCCACAATTTCTCCTGCAAATCCAGCACCACTGGGAGAAGTCTGCCTTCTTTCTGTTTTTATTTTATTAATTGTAAAGCATTTAAGAATGGTACAATGCAACTAAACTGGCTCCATATTCAGAGAAGAGTAGAGGGGAAATTTACAGTAGAATAATAAACATCATTTATGTTAACCTAATATTTTTACCTAGGAAATAATTATTATATTTTTTCATGTAGATTGGAAAAAGCAGACCAAATAACTATAAAGATCTAATTTTTCCTGCCTCTAATAAAATACTTAATCTTCCCTTTTTCTAATTCATTCTTCCTAGTTTTAACAATTTCCTAGTTTTTACATGAATATTTCTTGGTGAACTGAGATACTTTATAGTAAAATACAACTGAATTGCTTGAAATATCAAGTTAACAGAATAAGTGTACACGTTTAAAACTTAGACATACAGTGTGTTTTAAAGATAAGCTGCAAAGCTGTGGTAAAGATGTGTCAGACAGGAGTCTCCGAAAGAGGCTAAACTAATTTTTTAGGTATGTAAGATAATAATTCAATCATCTCATCTAACAGCTTTTTGGTCTCTTCATATGAGTTCATCTGTGCTTCCCCTGAAAGAGCTGGTTGTATTTATGATTCTTGTGTTATTATGAAAATAATTTAATTGTCATATAATCAGATTAACTATTTCTCTTTATTGGCAGGCTGGAGGGGAGCATAAACTAGGGCATCCTGTGCAAAATGGGATTTCCAGACCTTACATTGCAAATCTATATAGAGTCTTGATGCTAGGTAATGTAGGGCTAGACTGTGTCATTTTGTCACAATCCTGCATTGGCCAGTGGAGAGAGTTACACTAACCAAGCATGGATAATGAAGCAGGGGTAAGAGTTGAGTAAAGTGTCCCATTGAAGAAAATGCACACTCTAGCCCTTTGATAGCCTTTCCCAGACAAGTTGTCTCATTGATTTTAATGGGATTACTCATCTGAGTAATGACAGGTTTCAGAGTAGCAGCCGTGTTAGTCTGTATCCGTAAAAAGAACAGGCTGTAGCCCACGAAAGCTTATGCTCAAATAAATTTGTTAGTCTCTAGGTACCACAAGTACTCCTGTTCTCTTTTCATTCGAGTAAGACAATCACAACTTGGGCAATAGGAATCACTTCACCCACTCCTGAAGTGGAATCAGCTCTATAGTGAAATATAGCAATTAATTAACAATGTTCGCTGACTCTACATAATTTAAGGCCCAGATTTAGCAAGGTACTTACGTAAGTGAGTAACTTTAAATATATCTCAATGGCACATATTTAATACCTTACTGAATCCTGGCCATAGACAGGAATTGGAGAACACTATTCATCTGAAAGACCTCCAAAATCTCCTTTTTTAAGAATATTTTTTAACAAATAAAACAGAGAAATTAAATCAGTCATTACTCTTCAGTAACAGCCCTTCTAGAGTATCTTGTTAAAGTGAATGACAGTAAATGGCTCAAATTGTGTTTTGCAGTTGTCTAGAGTGATATTTATTATTTAGCTAAAATTTTTGAGCAGAACAGGTTAAAATGCCTTTTTGTTCTCACTCATAAAGCAAAATATAAATACATGCACAGACCAAATGATTTGTATTTCAGGCTTTCATTTAATCTTTTCATATTTTACTTCTGATTGTTTAATCTTTTCTCCAACAGTAGATTATTGTCTGGACACCGGGTAGCATTAAAGTTCTGTGGTTTTCTCAGCTATTTCAGAGGGGCTCTTGTCCTCCAGCCTTTGAATATTTTCTTCTGTTAGTTTGGTTATAAGTTAAAAGCCTTTTTTTGTTGTTGTTCCATTTTGCTGCTTTTATCACTTATCCTTTTGAACTAAGGCATTCAGAGGTTTGAGATACAGTTTTCAGTCATGGAAACTTTATGCGGTTGCAGCAAGCTGTTTTTAAACATTCAAAGTGGGTTTCTGAGCCACTGATCTGTAATGGTTTATTTTAAAAGAGAGCTTAGCAACTTCAAAAATTGTATTGTATATTTGCTTGATTCATCCTTGGGTATCTAGTGCAAATCCTTATTTTTACTGTGTTTAAAGAAGCAACCATTCTTGTTCAGTTTAGTTTACATTTGATTGGTGGATCATAACAATATAATCTGGGTCAAGATCTTGCTCCCCTGCCTAGCTCAATCGATGCTTCTCTACATGTTATGCAGTGGTTGCAGATTCATCACATATCTTCTGCTGCAGCCCTGATGCTGCTATAGCCCCAGCCCAACCCCGGTGGCAACAAAGGCTGGTGGAACTCTATAGTGGTATCTCCACATCCATCCCTCAGTGGCCAATTTCTGCCCCAAGTGCACAAACACCATTGCATGGACATGTGCAAAGATTCCTCCAGGTATACTCCAAATCTAACCCCACCAAGCCCTACTATAGTGGATCTACATAATTCTGCTGAATCAGGGCTCCTTCTTCACTGACATGGAGGATATGATAGATTTGGCCTTTCTGTGTCATCTACAGAAAAACAGACAAGTTAGATTATTAATAAATTCAGATTCGAAGGCCAGAGGGGACCATTAAATCATCTTGTCTGGCTTCCTGTATAACACGGGCTTTAGAATTTCACACCGTTATTTCTTCACAGAGATCAATAATTTGTGTTTGGCTTTAGTCTTCCAGAAAGTCATCCAGTCCTGATTTTGAAGACTTCAATAGATGTAGAATCCATCACTTCCCTTGGTAGCTTGTTCTAATATTAATCACCTTCACTGTTCAAAAAAATGTGCCTTATTTCTAAATGGGATATGTCCTGCCTTTAACTTCCAGCCACTGGTTCTTATTAGGCCTTTCTTTCTCTGCAAGATCAAAAGGGCCCATTAATACCCAATATTTTCTTCACATGAAGGTATACCCCATAATCAAGATTTTGGTCTTCTTTTTCATAAGCTAAACAGTTTTAGCTCTTGAAGTCTCTCTCTTTAAGGCATTTTTTCTAGCCCTCAAATAATTTTTGTGGCTTTTTCCACCCTCTCCAACTTTTTACTATTCCTTTAAAAATGCGCGAGGAGTCTGGTGGCACCTTGAAGACTAACAGATTTATTTGGGCATAAGCTTTCATGGGTAAAAACCCCACTTCTTCAGATGCATGGACTGAAAATTGCAGATACAGGCATAAATCTATATTGGCATATGAAGAGAAGGGAGTAACCTTACAAGTGGAGAAGCAATGTTGAAGGCCAATTTAGTCAGGGTGGATGTGGTCCACTCCCAATAATTGATGAGGAGGTGTCAATATTGCTTTTGTAGTGAGCCAGCCACCCCCAGTTCCTATTCAAGCTCAAATTGATGGTGTTAAGTTTGCAAATGAATTGTAATTCTGCAGTTTCTCTTTGAAGTCTGTTTTAAAAATGTGGACGCCACTCTCGAAGGCAGTATTCCAGTATCAGCCTCACCCATGCCATGTACTCCTTGCTACTCTCCTGTTTATATAGCTAAGGATTATATTAGCCCTTTTTGCCAGAGCATCATACGGGGCACTGATGTTGAGTTTCTTGTCTCTTATGGCTCCCAACTCCCTTTCAGAGTCACTGCTTTCCAGAACAACCCTCCCACCCCTCATTCTGTTCCTAGATGTATTATCCTAAATCTTAACCTAGGGTATTCTGCATCTGGTAACATACCAAGAGCGCTCTCTCAAACACTAGACATATCTTTTTGTGTATCCTGTAGGTTATCAGTGTGGCTTTATAGGATCATATATTTTGTTGTTAGGAGCCCCAATTATGGATCATTACCCCATTGTGCCAGGTACTATACAAACAGAACTGCCTAACCCAGTATAAAACAATGCATTGACCTAAGGGAAGGTTTTTAGTTTTTACTAGCGGTGGGCAACACTGTAGTCTTTTTTGTGTTTTCTTTCTGTGAACAGGTAGAATGGAAGGAAAGTTCTCTGAACCATTGAGTTTTAAGTGAATTTTGCTGCATTTTGAATTTTCAGATATCAAATACTTCAACAAATTGTTTGTGATCAGTCTATGAACCAAACATTGATGGCTGAAACTGCCTGGCAAAACCTTATGGTACCTTTAAGCAGATGTGAAGCATGTGAATTTTCCTTCTGAAGACAATAAGACCACGCTTGGGCTTAGTTACACACATGCTTACATCTTTGCTGAGTCAGGACCTATGCGAGCAGCACATAGTTATGGCAAAAAAATGTCAGCCTATTTGGCAAATATATGAAAATAATAAATACATTTACAGAAATACATACCAGTTCATTAAAGTTTTGCTAACCAAATAATAAATAGCAACATATAAAATGCTACATTTGTATTGAAGATTATTTCAAAAGAATACTTCCTCCATAATAAGAATATTAAGCTAATGCTAGGAAATAAAGTAATATCTTTTTTCACTTTATTCACCAAGTAATCTTGCCTTTTGGCAAACTGCTATTGGTATTTAAACTGTGAAGAATTGAATGCTTCAGGCCCTTCTTCTGCCTACCCGCACAATAATAGCAATTAATATTTCAGTACATCATAGTACAAGACAGCACACCAACATGCACATAGGATCCTGCATAGTAATATAAAATGTGTTACGGATAAGAAGAAATGAACCTGGGGTAAAATTTTCAAGTGACCCACAAGCCCAAGTGCCATTAATTTAAACTCAGATCTTCAATAGTATTTAGGCAGCTAAATTCCATTGGAATCAATAGGAGTTAAGCACCTAATTTCATTGAGGATCTGGGCCTTAGGTGCCTATGTTTCATCAAAAGTCAATGGGACTTTAGCTCCTGAATCACATAAGTGTTTCTGAAAACTTTAACAAACCTTTTGTGTTTGAGATAGTGATTCGAGTTTTTCCAACTTAGAGTGACATTCATCCCCATGCAGAAAAGCAGCACAAGGCTTAGGCACCACTTAAATCCCATTTTGAGGGCTTAAGTGGATGTTAAGTGGTACATAGACCTTGTTTGACACAAGGATGGATTTTACCCTGAAAGATTACTTACTGCCACACCAATGGTGCTGTGTATTCAATCTAAAGCAGTGGTTCTCAAAGCCGGTCCGCTGCTTGTTCAGGGAAAGCCCCTGGCGGGCCAGGTGGGTTTCTTTACCTGCCATGTCTGCAAGTTTGGCCTATGGCAGCTCCTCCTGGCCGCGGTTTGCCGCTCCAGGCCAATGGGGGCAGTGGGAAGGGCTGCCAGCACAACCCTCAGCCCACGCCACTTCCTGCAGCCCCATTGGCCTGGAGCAGTGAACCACGGCCAGTGGGAGCCACAATTGGCCGAACCTGCGGACGCGGCAGGTAAACAAACCAACCCAGCTCACCAGGAGCTTTCCCTGAACAAGCGGTGGACCGGCTTTGAGAACCACTGATCTAAAGGATGACCTTTTAAAAACTGGTAAAGAAAGAGAAATGTAAAGATTACTGTTTTTATTGGTTTTATGTTGACATCAGCCTCTTTTCTATTTCTAGCCAATTTATAGTGATCACCATTAAAAATTCTGTTTTTCATTCTGAGACAAGTCTCTTTCAGTTTTCTATTTTACAGGTACATAAAGCAATCAAACAGTTTTTTTTTTGTGTGTGTGTGTGTGTAGGAGAGGTTACAATAAACATAGATTGCATGCAAATTATCTAAACCCAAAAACCACTTGTTTTCCTTTGTGCTAATTTGAGGTCTTCATTGCCACATCTATTTTGGTATCAGTGTGTTCAAACATTGGTTGGAATGCAGGATTTTAATCTAAGTTCAGGTCTGTTCTTTCGGATGCTCTTGCAAGAGTCCAGTGTGCAGAGCAACTGGTGTGCTTGGTAACCTTGTACATTAGTACGTTTGTCTTTCTAGGGATAGAAATAGATTTGCATCCTCTTGGTTTGTGTTTGTGGCTTTAATAGTATTAAAAAAAAAACACATGACATTAAATTGGAGCTCAAAATTCTGCAGTCTTTAGGGATTCAGATTCCTGCTTTCTGCCTATCTCAGGACACCTACTAAATTATTAGTTTCAAGTTTTGATTTGTTGGTTTCACTATGCAGCTGCTGGCTTGTTTTGGTGGCCTGTGAAATATAGATGGTCAGACTAGATGATCTGGTGTTCCCTTCTGGCCTTAAATTCTATGTCTTTAAAACTTCTTAGTTGCATTGTGATAAAACTTCTTAGTTGCATTGTGATAGGTTGGAAGGGACCTCAGGAGATCATCTAGTCCAACCCCCTTTAAGCAGGGGGTCCCTTCCAACCCTAATAATCTATGATTCTATGATTCTATGAACCCTTAGAGGCCCCCAGTCAGGCCTCTAATGCCTCATTGTGCTAGGTACTCCATGTAACCGTGCCTCAGTGGGCCACAACTGAAAATGCCAAACTCAGAACAAACTGCTGAGAAACAGGGCAAACACAACCCAAAACTCGTGGTTATTCTTTCATAAGATATACCAAACCAGCAACAAAAGTAAATTTCTGTTTCACCGTACTGGCTAACAAGAAGTCAAAAAAGGAGTTTCCTTGGACATTCCAGTTCTTCTGTCACCACCAAAAATACTGGATTTAGAGATGAGTGTTTTTTTACAACCAGTCTCATAAAATAAAAGGTTCTTCTGATCCCAAAGGACCAGCCACACACCCAGGTCAATATCTAACTCAGATCTTACCCAAAAATCATGCTGATGCCAATCCTTTACTATCTAAAGTCTAAAGGTTTATTTATAAAAAAAGAAAGAAAGAAAGAAAGGTAAGAGTTAAAATTAGTTAAAGGAATCAAATAAATGCAAAGTTCTTGGTTCAGGCTTGTAGCAATGATGGAATAAACTGCTGGCTTAAGTCAAGTCTCTGGCTGCTTCCAAATCATTGGAAGGACCTCAGTCCATTGGTTAGAATTCTTCCATTAGTGTAGTACATAGTCCAGAGGTTTGGGTAGGAAAGAGATAAAATGGAGGTTTTTCCAGGGCCTTTTACATCTTCTGCAGTGTGGAGAGAATCCCATTGTTCTTACTGTGGAAAAGTACAGTAACAAGATGGTGGTTGGAGTCAGATGGACAAGTCACATGTCCATGCATTTTGCCTATTCACAGCAGGAAATTTCATTAAGTGTAATAGGCATCTCCCATGGTTCATGGTCAGTTAAATGGGCCACTCAGTTTGAATAGTCCTTCCAAGATGTGCTGGCTAACTACCTTGTGGGTGTTACCCCAGGAGCAAACATTTGAAATCCAGGTATAGAGCCAATACTTATAACTTCAAATACAAAATGATATATACATACAAATAGCATAATCATAACCAGCAAATCATAACCTTTTCATAGATATCTTACATGCCACATTTTGTATAAGATCTGTTGAAAATATATAACAGTGCTTGCGACAATGATCTATAGCAGTGGTGGGCAACCTGCGGCCTGTCAGTGTAATCCGCTGGTGGGCCACCAGACCGTTTGTTTACATTTGCATGGCTGCCCGCAGCTACCAGTGGCCATGGTTTGCCATTCCCGGCCTATGGGAGCTGCGGGAAGCGGCGCGGGCCTAGCCTTTCCCACCACTGATCTATATGGTCATATTTTAATCAGATAACATCACACTCCATATATACTCATAGTAATGGGAAGCTACTACTCTTAAAGCATACAATGTAAATAAACAAAACAAAGGGGGAAAGTATTTGTATCCCAGTCTTACAGGTAAGGAAAGGCACAAAGAAATTATCTCCTTGTTCCCAGTCCATTTCCTTACTCACAAAAGCTTTCTTCTATCACAATTAGTTCCTAATTATAGGGGGGGAAACTGTTTGATTTCAGATACCCCTGTGTGCTAACAATTGACAAGTGCTCACCTTTTAGTTGTGACTCTTGTATTTATATAGTAAATAAAGTAAAGCTTATGACTTGTCTATGTGGCCACACTCAGGAAAGTTAGTCCAAATTAACTAAAGATGAAAATTTGAAGTGGCTTATTTAAATTGCATTAAAGCCCAGTGTGAATACTCTCTTTCAAAATTAAAATGATCTTAATTTAGTTTATTTTAATTTGCTTCCAAAGTGAATTAAGTTAAAACAAATTAAGGTCACTTTATTCTGAATAACAGTGTCCACACAGGGATTTAGCGTGGTTTAATGAATCCACTTCAAATTCATACCTTTAGTTAATGTGGATTAATTTTCCTGGATGTTCATGTGTAGACAAGTCGTTAGTTCTATGGCAGTGGATAGTTTGGAAAAATACAAATGGCAAGCTAATTCTCCATCTTTAAATCAATATGAGCCCTAGTGGTCTGATCCAAAGTCCATTGAATTAACAGAGAAGACTTGATTGGGCTTTGGATGAGGTGCTGTGCTTGAGTGAAGGTTAATTAAAGGCAACAAAGAAATTTAAAAGTGAGAGAGATACTGCAGGCCTGGAGGAAAGAAAAGACTAGCTGCAAAATATACTTCCTCTCTGAGCACAATAGAACATACAACCTTTCAGATCATCTCTGTTGGCTCATAAAAGTCTCAAATATTTTAAACATACAGTAACAAAGAGTTTGAATTGTGAGAGTGGTAGTCATTTGTCTTTTGAAAAACTGATTGCCTCCTTCTTCCTTCTCTCCCATTCTGGTGCTATAATATCACATCATATCACTACCTCAGTCTGAATACAGCCTGCATGATCTAGGTATTATGTACTTGAGTGGTTTACAATGGCACCTAATTACTTTCCTTCATTATTCTGAACTTATAATGTGTTTCAGATCCATAGAGGGCAAAACATGCCCTTCAAAACTCATGTTGGTAGATTTTTAATATTGCAGGCTTAGTGGGAACCAGTTGGCTAAACAGAATTACAGGCCCAGAATTCTTTACAGGGGCTTGCCTGCCAGAGTCTGAATCTGTGATGAATAGCTCACTGCAGATAGTTACATCTTTGTGCATCACCTTTGTTCTGCTAGTTGAAAAATGCTTCACACAATATGAGTAAAATCAGTGATAGGCAATTATAGAAATGGTTTATTATTAACCAATAATATAGAATAGGGACCATTGGAGAACTTACACGTTCCTGCATCAATTTACTCATTTCACAATATTCCTTTCTCTATAGAAAAATACAGTGAGTTCCTATTTTAAGTGTAATGGATTAAATGATTCATGTTTGTTACATTTTAAAAGCAACACCATATTTTCAAATCTGCATGCAGAAAACACCACCCAAAATAGTTGTAATAAATATGTAACTAACAAGAACAAATAATCATCTCATTGATTAGCAATGGTGAATAGCTTCAATACAACTTCAAAATGTATTCCTGAGTTCAGGAGACTGATATGTAACAATCAATAATAATGTTTTTAACTGTATCCTTTGGTGTGAGTGTTGGTATATGTCTGTGTGGAACAACTGCAAAGAATGTGTTCCCTTTAATGGTGTCAAGTATCGGGGGCAGCCGTGTTAGTCTGTATCTACAAAAACAAAAAGGAGTCCGGTGGCACCTTAAAGACTAACAGATTTATTTGGGTATAAGCTTTCGTAGGTAAAAAACCTTACTTCTTCAGATGCATGGAGTGAAAGTTACAGATGCAGTTATTATATATTGACACATGAAGAGAAGGGAGAACCTCATAAGTGGAGGTTGACAGGGCCAATTCAATCAGGATGGATGTAGTCCACGCCCAATAATAGATGAGGTGGTGCCAATTTGTAATCTATTAGAGTTCTTTGAAGGGGTCAACAAACAGGTGGACAATGGGGATCCAGTGGACATAATATACTTAGATTTCCATAAAGCCTTTGACAAGGTCCCTCACCAAAGGCTCTTATGTAAATTAAGTTGTCATGGGATAAGAGAGAAGATCCTTTCATGGACTGAGAACTGGTTAAAAGACAGGGAACAAAGGGTAGAAATAAATGGTAAATTTTCAGAATGGAGAGGGGTAACTAGTGGTGTTCCCCAAGGGTCAGTCCTAGGACCGATCCTATTCAACTTATTCATAAATGATCTGGAGAAAGGGGTAAACAGTGAGGTGGCAAAGTTTGCAGATGATACTAAACTGCTAAAGATAGTTAAGTCCAAAGCAGACTGTGAAGAACTTCGAAAAGATCTCACAAAACTAAGTGATTGGGCAACAAAATGGCAAATGAAATTTAATGTGGATAAATGTAAAGTAATGCACATTGGAAAAAATAACCCCAACTATACATACAATATGATGGGGGCTAATTTAGCTACAAGTCAGGAAAAAGATCTTGGAGTCATCGTGGATAGTTCTCTGAAAATGTCCACGCAGTATGCAGAGGCGGTCAAAAAAGCAAACAGGATGTTAGGAATCATTAAACAGGGGATAGAGAATAAGACTGAGAATATATTATTGCCCTTATATAAATCGATGGTACGCCCTTATCTCGAATACTGCGTACAGATGTGGTATCCTCATCTCAAAAAAGATATACCGGCACTAGAAAAGGTTCAGAAAAGGGCAACTAAAATGATTAGGGGTTTGGAACGGGTCCCATATGAGGAGAGATTAAAGAGGCTAGGACTTTTTAGCTTGGAAAAGAGGAGACTAAGGGGGGCTATGATAGAGGTATATAAAATCATGAGTGGTGTGGAGAAAGTGAATAAGGAAAAATTATTTACTTGTTCCCATAATATAAGAACTAGGGGCCACCAAATGAAATTAATGGGCAGCAGGATTAAAACAAATAAAAGGGAGTTGTTCTTCACACAGCACACAGTCAACCAGTGGAATTCCTTGCCTGATGCGGTTGTGAAGGCTAGGACTATAACAGGGTTTAAAAGAGAACTAGATAAATTCATGGGGGTTAACTCCATTAATGGCTATTATCCAGGATGGGTAAGGAATGGTGTCCCTAGCCTCTGTTTGTCAGATGGTGGAGATGGATGGCAGGAGAGAGATCACTTGATCATTACCTATTAGGTTCACTCCCTCTGGGGCACCTGGCATTGACCACTGTCGGTAGACAGGATACTGGGCTAGATGGACCTTTGGTCTGACCCACTATGGCCGTTCTTATGTTCTTATGTTCTATGCCGGGGGCCAGGTAGGGATGGTGACATGGTGGGGAAACAGCTACTGATCAGTTAAGGTCTCTTTAAAATGCTTTGCATCACCTTGACATAACAGAGAATAAATGCTGCTAATGAATACACATTCTCAGTTCCCAGTCAGTGCTCAATATCTCTAAGGGTGAAGTTTATAAGATGTGAAAACAGCTGATCTAATGCAAATGCCTGCAATAAAAAGGGTGGTTGTTTTTCGTATACAACTTTGTGACCTTATAGTATTCATATAAAATGAATGAGTCCAGTTGCACTCCACTGAAATTCCAATAGCACTTTTCATAACTGTTAGTAAAACAAACACTTTCTATTGTTCAGGTACATTATTTGTATTGTCAGCTACAGCTGATCCAAAACTTTCTTATAGTAGGAATATGTATTTATAGAAATTGTTTAGACTTTTCCATCAAATAGCATTTTGAATGTGCTAGCAATGTGAATGTCTGTTGGTAATACCAGTAGTTACAGGGTACTGTAGAAGCCAAAGAGTTATACACACAAGTACAGGTTAGGATATGGTTTATCTATTGGATGAAAAGTGATTAAAATGACTAGCAGTAAACCAGATATTAGCAGGTGTAATTTTTTATATACCTGCCTGCTCAGCAAAACGTGTGTCTACAAACAATGGAATACAGACCTATTGACCTGTGCACATTGAGAGCATTTTTATTCCCAGCCTATTAATAGCCAATGCATTTCTAGTCTGTCCTGAATCTTCACGTGTAACAAAAGCTTTACAACAGGCTTTGGTTTTTATTCAGCTAGAAATTTCTACTCTCTTTAATGTGTTGTTTCAGAAAATGGTCTTTCCTCATTTTCCATCTGTGTTATATTGTGTGATATGCCAAGCCAAAATCTGTGTCTCATTGTGTTACTTCGGGTGATAAATGGCAATATGACATGGTTCTCGATGGTAAACTGCATTACATACGGTATTTTAAAATAATAATAGCTCAATACTTAAATATTCCTGGGAATCTAGGAAATTTGATTACCCAAGGAGAGTAACAAATCATGGAGTAGAAAATGCATTACTGATTTCAGACAGGAGCTTGTTTTACTAACGACTTAACATTTGTACTTAGACAAAAGAAGCCTTAGGTTGAATCAAATCTGAACACTGTCTCCTACCAGATACAAATCTGTGATTTACTTTACCGGGTGTCTTTGTATTGCTGCCTACTCTTGGGTATCTCATCTCATGGGAAACAGTAGAGAGCAATTATGATTTAGACTTCTTTGCTTAATATGAGTCCAGTTTATCACATGTCAATCTGTTCATTATCAAGAGCCCACCTTTCAGAAGGGATGCCCCACAAAAGTAAACAAACAGGCGATATTATTCAATACTTAAGGCTCAGAAATGGCTGTCAGGACTCCTGAGTTCTATTCCCAACTCTGAAGTTGACTTGCTGTGAGAACTTGAGAAAGCCATGGGTTAACCTCTCTGCATTTCCTCTTAATAGCTATACAATGAGGGTAATAAATACATTCTATCTAACAGGGTGTTGGAAATTAGAATGCACTAATGTTTGTAATACCAGTTGAGGTACTTGTATGAAAAGTACAAGTGTAGAATATCAGTGTATTACATAAGAATGGCCGTACCGGGTCAGACCAAAGGTCCATCTAGCCCAGTATCCTGTCTACCGATAGTGGCCAATGCCAGGTGTCCCGGAGGGAGTAAACCTAACAGACAATGATCAAGTGATCTCTCTCCTGCCATCCATCTCCATCCTCTGACAAACAGAGGCTAGGGACACCATTCCTTACCCATCCTGGCTAATAGCCATTAATGGACTTAACCACCATGAATGTATCCAGTTCTCTTTTAAATGCTGTTATAGTCCTAGCCTATTAAGAACTAAGACATCACAGGTACTGTAGTACTGCTGATTAATGCATTCACGCTTGGCTTTGTCTTGATTCTCCAATTGTGTTTGGGAACTGTATTAAATATTTACTGCTACTTGGTCTCAGGAACAAGTTTTTAAACATCTTTTGGTGATGCTTCATGCAGGTTGAGGCTGTATAGATTGGCCAGCTCTGCCTTAACACCACCCAGTCACTCCCCACAACCTGCAAAGCACTCACCCAAGAGCATTTATGAAGAGGGGCTTATGCATAGTCTGAAGAATGGTCAAGCATGCTGCTACTTGGGCCTTTCACTCACACACACACAGTTCTGTCTGCACAAAAAATCAGAGGGGTGTCATGGCTACATGTGACTTGGTTTTCAGTGAGTATTATAAATAAAAGCTGAATATTCAAAGTGGAAAATTAATTTCAGCTTGACCACATTATCAACCATTTTAAAGGAAGTTTCATTCATTCTCCTTCCACCACTCTTCAGCATCCACAGCACAGTTGAGCACTCTCTTTTGGCTCATTTCGTTCATCAGGCATTTTCTATTAAAACATTCATTCCAACGCTGATAAATGCTCCCAGCTGCTATAAACGGGTGTATCTCCATTGGAGTCACTGGAGCTACGCTGATTTACACCAGCTAAGTATCTGGCCCTGTGTTTTTCCAATTAAAAAAAATGAAACACATGAACTTTTCAGGTCACATGCAAAAATAAAAAAAAGATTCCACCAATAGTATTTACAAAACGAGGTCTGACTCCCCTTGCAGGGAGGGAGACCTGAGAAGGAGAGAAATAAACTTAAGGAGCAGAGTCAAGACCTATGTACCATGAGCCTGACTAACCACTGCCCTGCTCCTTGTGTAGCAATGTACACCATTGCAGCACGGTGCAAAATGCTACCATTCTAATTTGTTTGGGTGTAAATAACTACATAATGTGCAAGCAGTGGTAAATTGGTCCCCAGGGAGCAGCTGAACAGCTGGGGAAGGAAAGGGCAGTTCCATGAATCTGCAGAAGAGTCAACATGCCAGGCAGGAGGGAAAGGTTAGAGTCCTAAAGGAGTCAGCCGATAACAGGATCCTGTGGATCTCAGAGATTAGGGACAGAGGAGAATATTATGTGGAGAACCACAAAAAAGAGATTAGGATGGGGAATAAATGATGCACTATTAAAGTTAACTTTCAAAATCCTTATGCTCTTGATTAAGTCATCTGTATTTGACACATTGAGTTATCATTTTTATTTATGAAACAGAAAGCAATTTATTTGAAATGTACATTTCACATTATTCATCTTGAAACACTTGACATTCTGAATAACAGCATTTCTTCATAACACAGCACCATGCATTCCATGTTACACAGCTGAATGTTCAGTCTCAACGAAAGTTCATTAACAGAAATGACACATTCCAGTAAAGAAATGTGGTTACAATTGTTTTCAAAGCCTGCTGAAGATACTCAGTAGCCTTATTTTGAGCTCTAGTTGTGAAAAGTGTTTTAGGGAATTGGACTGACTAGCATTTATATGACTTCACAAAAACCTCACTGACACTGAAAACCACTTACAGCCTGGTCCTGCAACTATATCCAGTCAAGGAGACCCCTGAACTCACTTGTAGCTGCACTGAGGTTAAGCACTACCAAATCAGAATTCTCCACTCACTCGCACCAATGGTACATTTGACACCTGCTTTGTACTGGTATAAATGCCAGAGCAAGGTTAAAATATCAATTCTAGAGTATCATGTTCTAAAAATGAGAACATTGGTCCAGGAGCCCCAGAGGAAACAGCAAGCCCCATGTTAGCTTAACAGAGACTGGGGACACTAGATCCTCCTCACCTTAACAATAAATAATTGATTCATGGGTTTCAGCTCTTGTGACTAATACAAACATCCTGAAATCATCCTGATGAAATCTTTGTACCTCACTACAAGAGCTGGATGGAAACTAGAAATATTTCTGTGTAGTTTTTTTGTTTTGTTTTGTTTTAATCCTGAGCCAGAACAAAATATTAAAAACACATATTTTGTAGGAATGAATTTCAAGAACAATTCTGTTTTGGGAACAACCCAATCAGTTCTTTTTCATTGCAATTTCTGCCTGCAAGCGAAGTTGACAAGAGTCTTCCAGCCCAGCTGCCAAAGAGGCACAGAGGCTGACTTTTATGCCTCCGCCTCTGCACCAGGCTGGAGAAGCAGAGAGTTGGTGTGTGTGGTCTCTCCAGTTGTAGAGTTTAGGGAATACAAAAAGTCTGAGCACCTAGCTCTCTGCCTCTCTGGAAAGTTTTTGCCAGTTTTGGCTTTCTTCCTATAGCCAATTGACAAGAGCCTTCAGGCAGGCAGCTGGGGAGTAATCATTTAACTCTTTTCCAAAGAAAAAATCGATTGGGGAGGGGGAGGGGAGGCACATCTAAATCTTCTAATGTGAAAAATGTGTTAGTGCTTAAAGGGAACTTTTCCTCAGAAAATCATTCTGATGAAAAATTTCCAACCTACTCTACTCACTACACATACACTGAGCCTTTACTGAGGGACATTAGAATTTGAAGCATGAACAAAATGGGTGCATAGTGTAATTTAGTCAGAGTGCTAAGGGTTATCGCAAAGGGCATTTTAACAAACAAGGACACTGTATACATTTTTTTAAAATGGAGTTATACGTGCTCCGGTGCAGAAAAAGAAAACTGAGTTAAGCGATCCATTTGGATGGGTTCTTTCTATCCAAATCCTTACTCAGGACAAAGGAGCAAAATTCGTATGGAAAAATATTTATAAATTATACAAAGCATTTACTCAAGAGACTCAGAGACAAATTCATTCCTGGTGCAATTGGGTGAAATGCCAGTGATTCCAGTGGAGTTGCACTAAAGTTGAATTTGGCCTGAAAATTTAAAGTTCTAATTCCTTGCCTCTGTTGTCTTAATTAATTTAAATTTCTCCTCACCTAGAAAAAAGTGTTTAGAAACTTTGTGAATGCTAAAAATATCTAGGTGAGTAGCTTGTAGATAACAAACTGTGGTAGGCTATAGTCTACAATTATAGATAATAGGCAATTTAATTGTACATTGAGGTTTTTTTTAATGTGTGCATCAGTTTTTAGTACTACTGTAAACCAAAGCCAGACTTATGGAAAGATTTTCAAACACACACTAGGTCTAACATGGAGAATTTAATCCAAAGGTACCAAATTCAACCACAGCTCCAATACAAGATTTTTAAGTAGAACATAAATGTCACTAATGATTGTTCAGAATCAGTACCACAAGTGAGATCCTCACTCCCTTTCTGGCCAGTTCATGGGAGATAAAAGGACCAGAGTGGCTTAAAGGGGCCCTAAAAACCCTGGTTCCATATAGGAAGGATTCCCTGCACAGGTGCTGCAGAGGACAACTGTAAGGCTGCCTTCCAACAACTTCTTTGCAGGGCCCTGAAGACGGAAGCACGAATGGTCAGGGCTAGGGGTGGGAGGGATGTTTAGAGGGCAGGGCTGCAGCACACAGCCTGTGGAGATTCTAGGCAGTGCTGTAGCCCATACGTTAAATGCCTGGGGAGGCTGCTGTAATTTAGTCAGGCCCCCAGGGCTGTCTAAATTATTCCAGGGACTTCTAAAGCCCCCCAGAGAAGTCCAGAACTACTAAATACAGAATCTTACCCCACACTGAGTAAATAAGGCCTTGTCTACACTAGAGAGTTTTGTCGACAAAAGTCATGTCAACACTCAAAAAGGGCTATAATAAAAATCAGTATTGCATGTTCGCTCCCGCTTTCGGCAGAGCACGTCCACAGTTGGGGCAATATCATTGACAGTGTGAGCAATGCACTGTGGGTACCTATTCCACAGTCCACCTTGACACCTTCTGTCTTGACACCACTAGATCTTGTGGGAAGGCAGAGCAGAGTGTGGGGTATCTCAGGACCGGGCTCAATGTCCCATGATGCATTGTTTTCTGTCCCAGCATTTCATGGGCTTCCGGCTTTCTGTCATGGCACATTTCAACAGCCCTTGTTTTCTCTGCACCCCGGCATCTTTGTTAGAAGAGATGGATCCCACACTGCTCTCCTATGCTCTGATAACTGTCATAAAGACATTGTGGATGGCAGTGAAGTTAATCATGAAGTTCCTAACTGAAGAAGACTCCCAGTTGCCTGACATACTGTGTGATATGGATAGGAGCAACTTTAGATTGCTTTTGGCATTCACAGAACAGCTGCAGATGGTGGACTGTCACTTTTGGGCTCGGGAAATAAGCACTGAATGGGGGTTCGTATCGTCTTGCAGATGTGAGATGACAAGCAGTGGCTACAGAACTTTCGGATGCAGAGAGCCACCTTCCTGGAACTGTGTGTGGAGCTTGCCCCAGCATTAGGGTGCAAGGGCACCAGAATAAGAGCTGTAATTTTGCGTAAAAAGCCTTGTCTCTCGTCAGGGTGGTTTTATTTTGTCACCAAAACAGGGGATTTTTGCAACCAAAAGTCGCATTACAGTGTATACGCATTCACTGTTTTGTTGACCAAAGCTGCCTTTTGTCAGGAAGATTCTGTAGTGTAGACATGGGCCAAGTCTAATACGTATCCACTGACAGCTGAATCTCGAGAGATCTGGGAACAATACCTTAAAGTGTAATTGTCTTTTTTTAGGATTGATGTATTTTTGAGGCTATCAAATATTAAGTACCACCCCTTCTTATAAAACTAAAGCAGTTTCGTTAAGCTCAAATAAATCACATTATTTCAAATACGTTACGTGTAATCCTGAGAAAACATAAGCTATTTATCCACAACAAACTGCTTCATCCTATTAAAAAAATTTAAAATTTTAAGGAACTTAAATACATCTAAATCCTTCCCAAATCAAATCTGAGTTCATAACACTAAAACTATAATTAATTATTTAGCCCACTGTCAGCATATTTTCAATATATTTTGAAGAATGAAGTTTTGTGGTCAAATAAATTCTTGATCAATTCATTTCACCATTTAAAGCCTGATTGTTTCTTTATGACACTTTGTTCCTCCTTGGAATGAAACAATTGATTTAATATACTGTATAAAATTACTGTGTTTCTCAAAAAACTAATCAAACTATTGTCAGTTGATGTCTGAACTAGAGCCATGCAATTAATATCTTGGGAGTTCAACCAATCAGTTAAGAATTACTCTCCATGACAAATGGCTTTAATTTAAAAACATTTATAGGAACTCTTACACAGTACTATATTCTGCCTCTGAGATGCTTAATCCTTTGAAATTCCAATTTTTAAAATGGGCAAAGCCACGACAAGACAAAATGTTAGTGTTTGCCAAAATGTAATTTTAATTTTGAATACTTGGTTGGACTCATTAGGGTCTAAAATTAAATATTTATTGCTTGAGGGTAACCATCATTTGCTGCTCCCAGACCTATTCATAACCATCTAATCAGTCAGGAAATCAAAATGTTTATACATCTCCAAAAAGTAACACTTTTGCTTCATATGAATGAAGCACATATTAAATTGCTTAAGATCTGGCTAACTGAGGTTTTAAAGACAAATCTTTATCGACTGGGTTTGCTTCTAATGGGGTTTCCCCGGGATCAATATTCGGCCTGAGGCTATTCAATACTTCAATCAATGGTCTGGATATAAGCACAAAATCACTGCAGATAAGATGTGCTGGTAACACAAAGTTTGGCAGAATGGTAAATAATGATCAGGACAGGTCAGTCAAACAAAGTGATCCGGATCACTCAAACAAAATGATTTTTAATACAGCCAAATCTAAAGCTTCACCTGTAGTAAGAAGGAACACAGGCCATATATACAGTATGTGTGACTTTATTCTGGAAAACAGTGATTGAAAAGGATTTAAGTGTCATAGGACATGTCTGCGTGGCAATTAAACACCCATGGTGGCCTGTGACAGCTGACTCAGGCTCGTGGGGCTGTTTAATTACAGTGTAGACTTCTGGGCTCGGGCTGCAGCCTGAACTCTGGGACCCTCTGCCTTGCAAGTTCTAGAGCCTGGGCTCCAGTCTGAGCCCAAATGTCTATACCACAATTAAACAGCCCCTTAGACTGAGCCCTCAAGCCTGAGTTAGTTGGAATAGGCCAGCTACGACAGTCTAATGCAATGTAGACATACCCATAGTGGAAAAGAAAAAAAAGGCTAATGTGATCCTTGGATGCTTAAACAGCGGAGTAGGGAGAAGGGTACAGCGGTGATTTTACCTCTGAACACAATATTGGTGAGACCAATACTGGAAAACTGGGTGCAGTTCTGGTGTCTACATTTTTAAAAGGAAGTAGAAAAATTGGACATGGGTGCAGAAAAGAGCCACAAAAATGTTTTGAGGGCAAGTGAAAATGCTTTACAGTGAGAAACTTAAAGAGCTTAGTCTGTTTAGTATGTCAAAAAGAAGATCGAGATGACTAAGTTATAGTGTATAAATACCTTCACAAGGAGAAAATACTGGGTACTAAGTACTGGGGTCTTCAAATCAAGACTGGATGCTTTTCTGGAAGAAATGTTTTAACCAAGTTATTAGGCTTAATACCGGGGTAACTGGGAGAAGTTTAATGGCCTGTGATATACAGGAGGCTAACTAGAAGATCTAGTGGTCCCTTGTGGCTTTAAATTCTATGGATCTATGAATAACTGGTTGCCTGATGCTGGTTGACTACTGCTTTAGGGGATGGTAGGTCTAAGAATGACTACATATAACATACTATATCCTGTGTTTCTTAGCAAGATCGGAAGTGCTATAACACTTGGTCCATAGGCTTCATTAAATTGTCTCCGACAAGGGTTTGATACGTCAGAAGAAAGTTTAAGAAACCTTAAAATGGGCAATATTGGAACAAGATGCTCAGTTTAGGGTGGTTTGATACCATGAAACATCAGGGTTTTCATCCATTAAACATTTCTACATGAGCTATTGTGAATGCAGATGTTCTCATTATCCATATAAAGATTTTAGGTTAAAATTTTTAGAAGTGCTTAAGAGAGACTCTTAAGTGCCAAGGTCACTTTTGTAAATGGGACTTAGGTGCTTCTGAAAATGTTACCTAATCCTTTTTATAATTTTACTAATCTCTTTACCTCAGTTATCATGGAGCTCTGAGTTCCACAGGTTAACAAATTGTTTAGAAAGCATTTCAAACCGATGCAAAGAAATGACCTTTCATTTTCAATGAAAGTCTGCTCATTTCTCCATTATGAGTAACAGTAAATAAGGCTGTCGAATTTATCTTCTATGTATCATTCACTATTTTATAATTTTAATCACACTCCCTCTCATTCATTTTATTTCTGTACGGTCCTATTCTTCAGGCTAGATTCACAAAGGAACTTAGGCATCGTGATATTCAGCATCATCACACTTAACTTTTAGGCACCTAGAAAATCACTCTGAGATCCACAAAGCCCAGGTTTGCTGTCGAGGCTCCCTATATAATGCCTGGGGTGAGACAGGTGCCTAAGAATGGGTCTCTCACCTCCCAGATGGGTGCCCTGACCACTGGGCTATGAGATATTCTGATAAGGGCCCCCCTCAGTCTCTCCTGTTGAAGTGGTTTTACCAGGTATAAATACTGAATAGTCCATTGGTCTAGAGAGAAGAAGGATTACTTTGTAGCCTGGTGGTGGGAGATTCAGGATCCTATTTCCCTGCTGCAATAACTCTCTAATTAGTTATCCAAAGTGGAACAACTTCACTGGAGGATATTGAGGAAACTTCAGACCCATGATATCTCATAGTCTACAGCACTCCTGTGAGAAGTAGGAGACCCCTGTTCAAATCTTTCTCCCCATCAGGTGGAGGGGGACTTAAACCTGGGTCTCCCACACCCTGAGTGCTCTAACCTCTGAGCTTGAAGTAGGCAGTGCCTCTTCCAGGAATATTTTGAATGGGACCCAATCTGCTAGACAGCCTCAGACATGGCTTCCAGATTGGGCCCTAGAGGTAAGATAGGTGTTTCTCTGCCTAACTTCTGCTTTTGTGGAGCTTAGGCATCCCGATGCCTAGAATGAAACTGTAATGCACATACCCAGACATCTAGGCACAGAGGGAACTTTTACTGAGGCAATTTAGGTGCCAAATGAGTTGGATGGCAGCTGAGTGGGGGGACTTGTGAATGTCAGTGACACTGAAATGTTGGATTTAGGCACCTAAAGTGGCAGGTAGGCACCTAAGTCCCATTGTGTATCTAGCTCTTAATGTAGAAGTCTTAACATGCCTCCAATTAATTTCACCACCTGCCTCTAGACTTCTATTTTTGTTGTATAATATTTTAGAGACATGAGCGGTGTGAAAGGTGAAGGTATACCATCAGTATATATAATATTCTCAGTACTGTTTTCTAGTCCATTTTTATGCCCTCTACATTTTATTTAACTTTTTTTTTTATTGCTGCTGTCCATTGAGCAATGGTTTTCAATGAGCTGTGGCTCTTTCTGGAGTGGTTACTCTTAATTTAGTGTGTGTGTGTGTGTGTGTGTGTGTGTGTGTGTGTGTGTGTGTGTGAGAGAGAGAGAGAGAGAGAGAGAGAGAAAGAGAGAGGTAAAAAGGACAGACTGGTATATAGGGGCTCTATTCACCCAGACTACTGATGGGGAGGATTCCCACTTCATGGACTGCTTTCTAAGGACCCCGTCCCCCACTCCTCCTTGCAAGCTCTACAGTAGGAGTCCTGCCAGTGGAGGGAGGAATGTGCCAGGTCAGGACCTGGCAGGAGTGGTACAGCCTAGGGAGGATGCTATAACTTTAGATAGGCCCCCGGGCTGTCTAAAGTCCACCAGGTGCCACTCCACTCATATTTTTACCCAAAGTTAGATTAGAAATATTCTTGTTTAAATTTAGTCTCTCTTTTGCACCTTTTAAATCTGCTCTTCAGATAGTCCCATTCTGGGCTTCTATTATCTAACTACTGCGTAATCAAAGTGACAGTATGCTTTATTTTGTCCCTTCCATTCTCTTGATTATGATCTTCTGCTGTAAATTTAGCTGTCATAACAACATGTGCCCTGCTACTTGATTTGGATGGAACATTTCAATACATAATTACTGCTGGTAGTAGAAAAACACATTTGCCTATTTTAATGAGCAGTATTAACTGCACTATGAGGTTAGACTATGGAATGGGTTACCTAGGGAGGTGGTGGAATCTCCATCCTTAGAGGTTTTTAGGGCCTGGCTTGACAAAGCCTTGGCTGGGATGATTTAGTTGGTGTTGGTCCTGCTTTGAGCAGGGGGTTGGACTAAATGACCTCCTGAGGTCTCTTGCAACCCTAATATTCTATGATTCTATGATTGTTCTTTGGATGCTGTGGGAGCTTGTTTGTATTATACTCAAGTAGCTGGCAGTAAGGATACCTAGGTGATCTGAAAGTGGTTGAGAAAAATAAATATTATATGTGTGTGTGTGTGAAAAATATATCAATTAACCTGGGGGGACAGGGGATGCTGGAAGATGCGGCCAGTATGTCCCTCAGCTGGTGCCACTTCCAGCAGCTCCCATTGGCCTGGAGTGGCGAACCGCGGCCAGTGGGAGTCATGATCCGCTGGACCTGTGGATGCGGCAGGTACACAAACTGGCCTGGCCCACCAGGGGCTTTCCCTACACAAGCGGTGTACCAAGTTTGGGAAACACTGCTGTAGAGCATTTCTTAAGAAAGAGAGTGCTTGGATTCTGCACTGCTGGGCTCTCACAACACTTGGGTCTCAGATCAGCATAGCATTTAAACACATGCTTAAATCCATCCCTTAGTGCATTTAACATGTATTTAAAATTAAGTATGTGCTTAAATGCTCTGATAAATAGGGATGGACTTCTGAATCAGGGCTTTAATTCTGAAGAGGCCTGAGAAGGATTCTTTGGATCTCTGGTTTTGAAAACTACTGGCCAAAACAATCAGAGTCATTCCCCAAAGGCAGAATCTCTACTGTACACGAATACCATTCTGTTCCAATAGACCCTGAGCCCGTTCCATAAGGAAGAGTAGTTTTGTGGTTGAGTCAAACTCATTCTGTGTGGCCTTGGTTAAATCACTAAATTCACTGGAAAAAAATCCTGGCTGCACTGAGATCAATGGGAATTTTGCTAAAGTTGAGTTGCCCATCCCTTGCTTTTCTTGTCTTTTTAGATTTAAGCTTTTTGGGGGGCAAGGGCTCTCTCTTACTATGAGGATGTACAGCACTTAACATAACAGGACCCTGATCTCTGTTGGACTGTCTAATTGCTACTGAAATACTAATCAATGATGATGTATCTATTTAGACTCACACGATACTAAAACTGAGAACAAATCTCATTCACTTAGCATATTTTAATTAAGGAATTATCATGTATTTAAAATTGGGTAATATATTATGACAATGAGAAGCCAAAAAAAAATAATTTCCCTGCCACTGTGCTCCTGTTGAAGTTTCTGAAAGTGGATTTTATATATTTTGGACAAGAGCATTCAACTATTGAGGGAGACTGTGAAACAACCCAGCATATAGTAAATGAAAGAGTAGCAAAATAAATACCTATGCTACCTATGGACACATGCAGGCTGGAATACCATTAATCAAGATGTATTGGAGTATTTGCAATCTCCTCTGTGACTTTATCTAGTGAAAAGAAGTCCCAAAATAGTAGACTCATATGAAATTTAATAGAATGATTCTGTTTCCATGTTTGAATCAAATATGTAAGCTTGATATGTACACAATTTTAAATGGCAAAGGAGCAGAACTGGCCTAGAGTATGTGGGGCAAAATCTATGCTGATTTACAGCCAACTGTAATTTGTTGAATTGCTCGGGACATAAATAACTGCAGAATTTGACACTGTCTCTAGGACACTTTATCTGTACAAGATAAATAGCATGCTTAATGGATGCTAAGACACAGAGGACAAAAAGGTATCTTTTAAATAGCAATTGCTTTTCAGCTTTATTAATGAGCAGAATATATGATACAGCCCTTCTGAAGATGGAGGCAAGTGACTTCTAGCCAGATTGTCATCTGATGCAAATTGTTTTCCCCTAAATCAGATCTTTTCTTACACTGATTTATACCAGCTGAAGATCTGCCCCATAATTACTAATATTGCTAGTTTATGACTAAATTAAAATATATACAGTACATTAAGGCACTATCATGGCAAAAGGGAAATTTTAGGGCTTGATCCTTCTGCTATTGAAATCAATGGGATTTTTACCAGTTATTTGCAAAAAAGTTTACAAACACTTTGCTTAAGTTTCATTTTGTCTTCCTTCAGCATCCTTATTGCATTCTCCATGAGCTTAACCCATCAATCAGTGCTCAGTTCCAACCTTTTGTGTAATTGATGAAAGTCCAAAATACCACAGTGATTGACTTTTGCTCCAAAGCCTACCTATCTGAGAAGATAACTTTTTTTAAATTTGTTTTTGGAACTTTAGTAGTTCAAACTTTATGAAAAGATAGTGAGCTGTATAAAATAATTCTCTTTGCAGATTCAAGGTAGGGAAGAATGTTTTTTATTACATTTCTCTTCAGCCAGAATCATAGAATTATAGACTTTAAGGTCAGGAGGAACCATTATGATCGTCTAGTCTGATCTCCTGCACAACGCAGGCCATAATATCTCACCCACCCACTTCTGTATCAAACCCCTAACCTATGTCTGAGCTATTGAAATCCTCAAATCGTGGTTTAAAGACTTCAAGATGCAGAGAATCCTCCAGCAAGTGACCCATGCTCCATGCTGCAGAGGAAGGCAAAAAAAAAACCCAGGGCCTCTGCCAATCTGCCCTGGAGGAAAATTCCTTCCCAACCCCAAATATGGCGATCAGCTAAACCCTGAGCATGTCAGCAAGACTCACCACCCAGACACCCAGGAAAGAATTCTCTGTATTAACTCACATCCCACCTCATCTAACATCCCATCACAGGCCATTGGGCATATTTACCGCTAATAGTGAAAGATCAATAAATTGCCAAAATTAGGCTATCCCATCATACCATCCCCTCCATAAATTTATCAAGCTTAGTCTTGACATGTCTTTTGTCCCCACTGCTCTCCTTGGAAGGCTGTTCCAGAACTTCACTCCTCTGATGGTTAGAAACCGTCATCTAATTTCAAGTCTAAACTTCCTAATGGCCAGTTTATATCCATTTATTCTTGTGTCCACATTGGTACTGAGTTTAAATAATTCCTCTCCCTTCCTGGTATTTATTCCTCTAATATATTTATAGAGAGCAATCATATCTCCCCTCAGCCTTCTTTTGGTTAGGCTAAACAAGCCAAGCTCTTTGAGTCTCCTTTCATAAGACAGGTTTTCCATTCCTCGAATCATCCAAGTAGCCCTTCTCTGTACCTGTTCCAGTTTGAATTCATCCTTTTTAAACATGGGAAACCAGAACTGCACACAGTATTCCAGATCAGGTATCACCAGTGCCATGTATAACGGTAGTAACACCTCCTTATCCTTACTGGAAATACCTCACCTGATGCATCCCAAGACCTCATTAGCTTTTTTCATGGCCATATCACATTGGCAGCTCATAGTCGTCCTGCAATCAACCAAGGCCCTTCTCCTCCTCTGTTACTTCCAACTGAGGTATCCCCAGTTTATAACAAAAATTCTTGTTATTAATCCCTAAATGCATCTCCTTGCACTTTTCACTATTAAATTTCATCCTATTACCATTACTCCAGTTTACAAGGTCATCCAGATCTTCCTGTAGGATATCTCGGTCCTTCTCTGTATTGGCAATACCTCCCAGCTTTGTGTCATCCACAAACTTTATTAGCACATTGTCACTTTTTGTGCCAAGGTTGGTCCCAAAACCGATCCCTGAGGAACTCCACTAGTAACCTCCCTCCAGCCTGACACTTCACCTTTCAGTACGACCCATTGTCATCTCCCCTTTAACCAGTTCCTTATCCACCTTTCAGTTTTCATATTGATCCCCATCTTTTCCAATTTAGCTAATAATTCCCCATGTGGAACCGTATCAAATGCCTTACTGAAATCGAGGTAATTTAGATCCAGTGTGTTTCCTTTGTCTAAAAAAACTGTTACCTTCTCAAAGAAGGAGATCAGGTGGGTCTGGCACAATCTACCTTTTGTAAAATCATGTTGTATTTTGTCCCAATTACCATTGACCTCAATGTCCTTAACTACTTTCTCCTTCAATTTTTTTCCAAGACCTTGCATACTACAGACGTCAAACTAACAGGCCTGTAGTTGCGCGGATCAATTTTTTCCCCCTTTCTTAAAAATAGGAACTATGTTAGCAATTCTCAACCCCTGAGTTGAAAGATTCATTAAAAATTCTTGCTAATGGGCTTGCAATTTCATGTGCCATTTCCTTTAATATTCTTGGATGAAGATTATCTGGGCCCCCCCATTTAGTCCCATTAAGCTGTTTGAGTTTGGCTTCTACCTCGGATGTGGTAATATCTACCTCCATATCCTCATTCCATTTGTCATCCTTCCATTATTCCTAAACTCCTCATTAGCCTCATTAAAGACTGAGGCAAAGTATTTGTTTAGATATTGGGCCATGCCTAGATTATCCTTAATCTCCACTCCATCCTCAGTGTTTAGCGGTCCCACTTCTTCTTTCTTTGTTTTCTTCTTATTTATATGACTATAGAACCTTTTACTATTGATTTTAATTCCCTTTGCAAGATCCAACTCTACATGGCTTTTGGCCCTTCTCACTTTATCCCTACATGTTCTGACCTCAATAAGGTAGCTTTCCTTGTTGATCACTCCCATCTTCCATTCCTTGTAGGCTTTCTGCTTTTTCTTAATCACCTCTCTGAGATGCTTGCTCATCCAGCTTTGTCTACAATTTCTGCCTATGATTTTTTCCCCCTTTCTTGGGATGCAGGCTTCTGATAGTTTCCGCAACTTTGACTTGAAGTAATTCCAGGCCCCCTCCACCTTTAGATCCACAAATTCTTCAGTCCAATCCACTTCCCTAACTAATTTCCTTATTTTTTAAAAGTTAGCCCTTTTGAAATCAAAAACCCTAGTCACAGATCTATTTTTATTTATCCTTCCATTTAGTTAGAATTAACTCATGATCACTCGAACCAAGATTGTCCCCTACAACCATTTCTTCTATGAGGTCCTCACTACTCACCAAAATCAAATCTAAAATGGCATCCCCTCCTGTTGGTTCAGCAACTACTTGGTGAAGGAATCCATCAGCTATCACATCCAGGAAAATCTGAGCCCTATTATTATTATTAACACTTGTCTTCCAGTCTATATCTGGGAAGTTAAAGTCTCCCATGATCACACAATTCCCATTAGTATTTACTTCATTAAAAACATTAAAGAGGTCTCTATCCATATCCAAATCAGATCCCGGTGGTCTATAGCACACCCCTAGCACTATCCCAGGGGAGGCTCTAGTAGGCCCCAATGTGATTTTTGCCCAGACAGACTCTGTCTTATCCATTCCATCACTTCTTATTTCTTTACAGTATACCTCATCATTGATATACAATGCTACTCCACCACCTTTCCCTTTATTTCTGTCTTTCCTAAACAGCACATACCCTTCAATACCTGTACTCCAGTCATGACTACTATTCCACTATGTTTCTGTTATCCCTATAATATCTGGTTTCACTTCCTGCACCAGTAACTCTAGTTCCTCCATTTTGTTACCTAGCCTTCTCGTATTGGTGTACAAACATCTTAATTTTTTGCTGTTTGGCTTTGCTCATGTTCTTTACCCAATTAGCCCCAAACATTCTACCCCCAGTATCACCTATTAGAATGGTATCTACACTACCCTTCCTTCTTATGTCCATTCTCCTACCCACGGCTGTATCCTTTCTTACTTCGATTTCTTCCCTCTCAATGTTAAAATCCGGTGTGGAGATTATCTGGATATCTCCCAACCATCTCCCCCCAATTCCTAGTTTAAAGCTCTCTTAATCAGTTTTGCCAGCCTCCATCCTAGAAGTCTATTTCCCTCCCTACTCAGGTGAAGTCCATTCTGAGAAAACAGTTCTCTGTCCATGAATGCCTCCCAGTGGCCATACATCCCAAAGCCCTCCTTAGAGCACCACTGCCTGAGCCATCTGTTGATCGTCATCATCTTGTGACACCTTTGTTGCCCTTCTCTAGCAACAGGCAGAACCCCACTGAAGATCACCTGAGCCTCGATTTCCTTAAGCATCTTCCCCAGCCTGGCATAGTCTCCCTTGATATGTTCCAGCGAGAATCTAGTCGTATCATTTGTTCCCACATGAAGCACAATCAGTAGATTCTTTCCTGCTCCCATTACAGTCCTCTTCAGCCTCAGGTCCACATCCCATATCTTAGCACCCGGCAGACAGCACATCCGTCTGTTCTCTGTATCAGCTCTGGTTACAGGCCTGTCTATTCTTCTCAGTAAGGAGTCCCTAATCACGTAGACCTGCCTTTTCCTGGTGATGGTGTAATTCTCCGGTCTATCCTCTGTTCCCTCTGGCTGCAAGTCCTCTCGATTCCTATTCTCCCTTGCAATCCTCCGCAACCCATCCCGTATCCTCTTGGGGCTCATATTTGGTGTTGTTATCTCCATTGACTCTTCCCCTCTTCCTAGAAGACTAGCTGCTCTTCACTTCTTCCTTGCCCTCTCACATTCAGCGACCACCTGCTGTGCCCTTTCTTCATTTTCCAACTCCGCAAACCTGTTCCTGAGTTCTATTTCTCCTTCACTAGTCTATCTTTTCCTCTGCCAGGTTCTCTTAGTCAGATGCTTCCACTGTCCACTGTCCTCACCCAGCAGTCTCCCCTCAGAGTTCTTTGGTCCTGCTTCCATCTGCAAGTCTGAGCTTTTCCCTTCAGACTTGTCATGTCTTTGCTCCATCATCTGCTCAAATGGGAATAAGTAGGGCTGGTTGAAAAAATTCTGTCTAACCTGCATTTTGATGGAAATGTGAGTTTTTGATTAAACACATTTTGTCTGTGAAAAGGTGTCTGCTTTCTGCACAAATCTGACATTTTGTCAAAAAAAAAAAAATGAAATGCTTGAAAACAAACAAGTGTTTGGTGAAACCTGAAACATTCCAGTTAAGATATTTTTGATTTGGATATGCTGCCAGACTGCTTCTTGGGAGTTGCAGTTTCAGTGCCTCAGGTCCCCAGTCATGTCTATGGGCTGGGCTCAGCAGGCCGACCAGTCCCATCCCAAGGCTATGGCAGCCTGGGCTGGTCCCATCTCAGATGGGAATGGGGAGGTGGTCCAGGTCAGCCACTTCCAGAAGGGGGCTGCAGGGTAGGGAGTGGCAGGTAAGGAGGGAAGTAGGGTTATGGTGGGTCAGTTGAAGTAAGGTGGTGTGGTGGGCTGGGGAGGGGCAGTGTCTCACTGATGGCCAGTTTATTAATACCACTTGGGTGAGCAGCAAGAACAGCTTAGGCATGGGACAGGGATCAGGGTCTGGCTCACACCGCACTCAGATCCAACCCAGGCTGCCACAGCTGCTTCTTGTCCAGCCAGCAGTCACAGGGAGATGGTGCTGGCAATAGGGCAACTAGGACCTCTCTCTCAGCCTACCCAACAACAGTCCCTGGCAGGTTCAGGGGAGATAGCACAGAATAAAACTAGCTGCTAAGTTCCCCCTGCCCCGACATACTGCTGCCTCACACTACAAGCCACATGCCCACTTCCACCTCTTCACTATTGGAAAAATCTCAGCAGCTGGGGAGGACTCCATGGCCATGCATATTCCATTAAATGTAAACATTTAACCATGACACTGCAGTGAATTAAAAAAACAAATCCACAGTTTTCTCAGGGTTTTAAGCATGAGACATCGGAATTGGAACTCACATGGGTACTACAACAGCATTTCAGAATCCAGCTATTTCAGTTTTTGGCTGAAATGCTTTGAGGTTTCTTTCCAAGAGGTCATCTAGTCCAGTCTCTAGATGACTAAGTATTATCTAAAACAACTTGTGGCACCTTAAAGACTAACAAATTTATTAGAGCATAAGCTTTTGTGGGCTATGACCCACTTCTTCAGATGTATGGAGTGAAAATTACAGTAGGAAGGCATAAATATACAGCACAAGAAAAGATGGGAGTTGCCCTATTATCTAGACCACCTCTAAGAGGTGTTTGTCTAATCTGCTCTTAAAAATCTCCCATGACGGAGATTCCACAACTTCCCTAGGGAATTTATTCCAGTGCTTAACTACCCTGACAGTTAGGAAGTTTTTCCTAATGTCCAACCTATACCACCCTTGCTGCAATCTGAGCCCATTTCTTCTTATCCTATCCTCAGAGGTTAAAGAGAACAATTGTTCTCCCTCCTCCTTGTAACAACCTTTTATGTACTTGAAAACGGTTATGTCCCATCAGTCTTCTCTTCTCCAGACTAAACAAACCCATTTTTTCAATCTTCCCTCATAGGTCATGTTTTCTAGACCTTTAATCATTGTTATTGCTCTTCTCTGGATTTCCTCCAATTGATCAAAATCCACCACTAAAGTTACTCTCCCTCTGCTTGGCATGCTTATTGACAGACCTAGCAGGGAATACAAGGACTGTATAGGGATGGGGTCTGATGTACTCTCTTTTCCCTCCAAGTCAGTGATGACGAGGCATGATAGGGTAGTCTGAGGAAATTTGCATTGCTGATGCTCATGCCGTGCTGGTTTTGTCAATTAATTGGAGGATTCCATTCCTTGGGGCTGTCAAGCTGGCACATTTAATGCTAAAAGAAAGATATCTCCCTATGAGACAGAGGACACTGACTGCAGATGAACTGTCTTGCTATTGTCACATATGGGTCAAAAGTTCTGTGAAACTCAAAAGATTTAATTGTAGAAGATTGAGACTCTGTGGTAGAGATATTGGGCCACCCTTACTCAGCAAGTTATCCTAATGAAGTATAGGGGATAAGCTACTACCCAATGTGAATAAGGCCATGTCTACACTATCACTTATGTTGGCATAATTTATGTCACTCAGGGGTGTGAAAAAACACCCTCCCCCCCGGGTGCATACATTTTGCTGGCATAAGTGGTAGTGTGCACAGTGCTACATTGGTGGGAGAGCTTCTCCCATTGACATAACTATCAACAGGAGAGCTCTCTCCCATCGGCATAGAGCGGCTACACCAGCGATCTTACAGCAGTGCGGCTGCATTGGTAGAGTTGTGCTGCTATAAGGTCTCTAGTGTAGGCATTGCCTAAGAATAGTCAAATTGGAGTCTATAAGGATTTCTCCCTTTTTGTGCTGAGTTAGTGCCCACATATATTGAGCCCACAGTTCCAGGGATTTAGACGTTTAAATATATGATGTGCCTTGGGAAAAAAAAAAAAAAGTTGGCTCCTTTAAAAATCTCACCCAAAGACTGACAATTTGGCTTTGGGTATGCAGTCTTATATACTGTTGTGTCAATGAATTGCCAGTGACCAGGTGTTACATAAATCATAATAAAAAAGTATGAAGTAGATTTGCCACTCCCTGCCACAATTCAATTGGAAAGGTGTTCGGGATGCAGATAATGTGTAAAAATAGTAATCGTGTCACCAATTAAAATTATGTTGGTTACAAGGTTAAACATTTACCTGGGGAACTAGGGGTTCAGAGAGTGCTGCAGCACCCCCATGTTTTACCCAGAGATGCCCGCTGCTGCCCCCACACACAGGGATCACCGCTGCCAGGAAGAACCCCGGCCGTGGGGCCAACAGCCAGAGGGAACCCGGGCCTGCTGGGATGCCAGGCAGCAGCAGGACAGCAGCCATGACCTCAGGTGTGGGGCCGGAAACTGTGATGGACCCCAGAAGCCCAGAGGGATCCCAGGAATCCCAGGATGCTAGGTGGCGGCATGGTGCTGGCAGCCAGGACAGACTCCGGCTGCGGGGCTGGCAGCCTAGAGGGACCCCAGGCATGCGGGGCGGCAGCTGGCACTTTGGCCGGAGTTTAATCATTAACAGAAACCGATAAGCCTCAAGCTTATCAGTTAACTGCTTAAACTCTTACATCCCTAAAAGGTGTGTGACGGGTTCCCCCCCTCAGGGTGCTGCCTGCAATTGGAGTACCTCTGAGCCCTCCTGACCCACTAGCCTGGGCTTCCTCTCACACTGTGTTACTGTGATAAGTTGCCAAGCTCTCCAAGCTTGCTCTTTCACCAACATACACACAGGTAGGGACACACCCGGCTGCAGCTTCACACATAGATGCTGAGATCAGCTCTGCATGGGAAGGCTCAGCTAAAGAATTGCCCAATTACTCAAGTGCACACCTCCCTTGGAAGGGTAAACCCAAAATTATACTGTCTTGCGCTGCACAGAGAACTATGCAGCGTAAGCTCATGAAATTCATCCCCTCCCTCAATATGAAGGAATATATGTAACAGCTTTCTGCCCCCAGTTAGGATTTCTACACACTGGTTTTATACAAAACAAAAACAAGTTTATTAACTGCAAAAGATAGCTTTTAAGTGATTATAGGTGATAGCGAAGAGATCAAAGCAGATTATCTTAGTAAATAAACAAAACCGCAAACGGATCTTAACACACTAGATAGGTAGGATATGAATTAGCAAATTCTTACGCTGTGTGATAAACAGGCTGGCAGGTTCTTAAGGCATAAGCTGCCTTGGCTTTCCCAGGTTTTCATACACAGGCTAAAAAGCCATTAGCCTAGGACCACCATTTCTCCCCGTTCAGTCTTTATTCCTCAGGTGTTACCAGGTATGTTGTTGTAGGGAGAGTGAGGTACCATCATTATATCATTGTCCCCCTTTTATATCTTCTTCCCACTTGCTGGAAAGCTCTTTTGCTGTAACCTGGGTCAAACAGTTCCCATTGTGTAGTGCTACCTCTGAGAGGTTTCTATTGTACCTAGTTCCTGGGGTAATCCTTGTGCTTATGTGCATTTCCTCAATAAACCATTAACAGTGTTTGGCCTTTTTACTGTTGTACGTGAAAAGCTGCTTGTGGGTGTTTTCAACATCACAACATGTTTTAGTAACACATACATAGCCAAACTTCATAACTTCAGATACGATGACAACACATAAAATCCAATGAGATATTAATGTCTAGAAGATCAAATTTTAGGCATACTTTATATAAAACATATCCTAATTATATGACAGTGGTGAATATTGGGGTGCCAGGGTATCACAAGGTGAACTTATGCTTTCACAATTCATAGTTATTCCTCTGAGTATGATTCTCAGGGACCAGATCCAGACACTTCATTAGCATGACAGACCAGACATTAATATACTACAGGAAAAGGTAGAACTGTGCTCAAGTGGGAAGGTGGTGTGACAAGTACACAGAGCAGGAGCATAACTCAGTTAATACAATATGCAGGAATAAATCACAATGTGATGCTCCAAAAAAATTGTAGCCATGACAGTTGCTTCAAGAGCACTAACACTACAGTCAGCAAACAGGGAAGGGAGCCAGTTGCTACTCTTTGAAGTAAATGAGAGAGTGAAGCAAAGCAAATCTTCCTCATCTTTCCTCTACCCTCCAGGCTACAAATGTCCCCAGAGGCCCAAATCTCACCACATGAAAAGTGACTTTGAACTTATGAAAGATCCAATTGATAACAAAGAATTTTCACAAAGCAGTAAATGTTACAATTCATATTAAGATGACTCTTAACTCAGACTAAATGGTTAGGAAATAATGCATGAACTGTTGGCATTTTGTCTAAAACAGGTGACGCAGCAAGGAGCTTCAGCCAGCTCTAGTCAGACTATATTGTGGAAGAATAAAAATGGGACACTGAATGGTTGCTGGCCAGGCAATGCATTTCCTGTCTGAACTTGAAATGGCATTTCCTGTAGCCAGTGTTGAAATGGCACATCACATTCAGAAATGGACAAAATGAACAGTGGAGAAGATAGATCTAGATCTCCTAGTCACGCCGTCTCATAATACAGGATGAATGGGACATACAGTGAAACTGAATAGTGGCAAATTCAAATGGTAAAAGGAAACATTTTTTTTCACACAGTGTACGATAAGCCTGTGGAACTCATTGCCACTATGTATAATTGAGGCAAAAATGTAGCAGGATTCAAAGAGGAATTAGACCTTTTATATATCCTGAGATATATTGGCAAATACTAAAAACAAAACAAAAAATCCCCCATGTTTTGGAAGGGATATATACTCTTCCACTTTAAGGCTTATGCCAGCCTCAAACTCTTGGATTTTAGGGAGGAATTTACTGGGATACTCCAAAACTACTAAATACAGGGTTTTCTTACACCTTCTTCTGAACCATCTGCAATTGGCCAGAGTCAATGACAGGAAAATTGGACTAGACGGACCACTTTTTGTCTTATCCATTCTTGTTATTCTTAAATTCTTATGTCCATTATTCTGAAGTAGCTTGCTGTGGACAGCTGGATGAAAGATTCATAGGAATCTGCAAAAGTGGAAGTCAGATATTGAATTAGCAACTGTACTTTGGTAAAATAATCTCAGCATTATCTGTCAAGCATGAAGAGATTGTCCAGTAATGTTTGTTTTTTTCTTAGCTGCACCACAAGTTCTTGCTGTTTTTGAAGATATCAGGTCAAGATTCCTGGAAATATCATGTATGATTTAAGGAATTAGTATGACAAGGAATATAAATGTGATACTTCATTCTTGTTAATAATCTGAAAAAAAATAGGAACCTAATCTATCAAAATGTAAAACAAACATTAAGGACAGGGATATCAGCAAAGAAAACAGCTGGAATAACTAAGGATCTAGCTGGCACTACATGCAGAGGAGTGTACATAATTTTTCTATATACCTTCTCTGAGTGCAAGTCTCCAGTTGTGAAAAATGTAGAAAGAAACTGATAGACTGAAGGACAGTGATATTGAGGCTAATATCATAGTTGTGAATGTAAACCTTCTGATAAAGTATATCAGGCAGTAATTGAGGAGGTCATGCTGTGATATCCCCAAACCTGCAAAGCGAACACTGTATGTTTTTCAACCTCAAATCACAAAGAAAACTTTCTACTTACTCTAGTCACATTGATGAATATTAAAGACAAGTCTATGCTTAAAATGCTGCATCGGAGTCTCCAGCTGTCTACACGGCGGGTTGGGTTGATTTTTCACGCTCCTGAGCAGTGTAGTTATATCAATATAGGTCTGTAGTGTAGGACAGACCTTAGTTATGTTCATCCTATGTCTTCCTCATCAGGATGCTCTTCCCTAAGAATACAGCAACATTTGTTTGGATCACTTCTTCAAAGCCATGGTGTTTGCGTTCATTGCAAAATGCAAATAAATTACTGTGGGAAAGTGTATATTCTTGGCCTTTGTGGTGGTGTTGTGGCCATGTTGGTCCCAAGATATTAGACAAACAAGGTGGGAGAGCCGGTATCTTTTATTGGATCAACTTCTGTTGGTGAGAGAGACACGCTTTTGAACTTACACAGAGCTCTTCATGTCTGGGAAAGGTACGCAGAGTGTCACAGCTAAACACAAGTTAGAACAGATTGTTTAGCATAAGTAGTTGTTAGCACATATTCTAAGGGACCATTCAAGATGAAGTGGGTTTCTGTAGTGTAGCGGTTATCACATTTGCCTCACACACAAAAGGTTCCCAGGCGGGAACATGCTCAATTCTTTTTGGGGGGGGGCGGGGTGATAGCTCAGTGGTTTGAGTATTGGCCTGCTTAAACTCAAGGTTGTGAGTTCAGCCCTTAAGGGGGCCACTTAGAGATCTGGGGCAAAAATCAGTACTTGGTCCTGCTAGTGAAGACAGGGGGCTAGAGTCATTGACCTTTCAGGGCCCCTTCCAGCTCTATGAGATAGGTATATCTCCATATATCATTAAAACCAGTGCAGTCATAAGACCAAAAGAGGGGATAATGAGTTACAGATTGTTGTAATAAGCCATAAATCCAGTGTGTCTATTCATTCAATGATTTTTAGGGTCTGGCAAAGTTATGAATTTAAGTTCTGAGGCTCATCTTTTGAAGGTGTAGTGCAGGTTCCCTTTGGGGATAAGGACTGATAGGTCAGATATGGAGTGATCACTTTGTGAAAAGTGTTCGCCCACAGGTGATGTCATGTTTTCATCTTTTATCATTTTTCTGTGAGAGTTCATTTGCAAGCAGAGTGCTTATCTGGTTTCATCCACATAATTGTTGTTGGGTCATTTAGTATACTGGATGAGTTATACCACAGTTGTGGTAGGCATGTGTAGGATCCAAAGATCTTGAAAGTGTGTTGCAGGTTTTGTATCTGTTGTTCTGGCATTGTCTGGTGTCTCTTTGAGTTGGTAGGCTCTGGTCTGTGGGGAGCTTGCTTCTGATCATGAGCTTGGTGAGGCTAAAGGGTTGTTTGAAGAATTTTCAGCAATCCCATCCAAATCAAGTATTTACGTTAGATTTCTTCTGGTGATACAGATTATCTCCTGCTCCCACTGCTGGGAGGCAGCTGAGCAGATCATATACTGGAAAGAAGAAAAAGTAAAAGCTTGGGAACAGGAATCCATCATCATTTTCTATATCCTAGTTCAACAATATTGGCTGAACCCATATCCAAGATCATTCTCCTGATTCTCTGAAATCTAGGAAATCAAAAATCAATTTCCTCTTGTTTTCCACTGAGCAGGCTGGGTTGAGACCTGGAACCATCTTTTCTTGTATGTATGGAAAGTGCCAGCACTAGCAGGAATAGTCATGGGATAGTAAAATTAAAGCAAACATTGCAGAATATTCATTAAAAGCAAATTTTAAAGCCCCAAACAAAATTGTTAACCAGAAGAGAACATTTAACCTTGTGAATACAATGAAAACAACACGAGTACTACTCTCAACAACCTACATGTGAATGAGCTAAGGACCAAATATTTATCACTGAATTTATTTGGTGAATAATTTCGCATATTGGCTACACTTGAGAAAATGGTGATCTGCTCATGGATAATTTTGCAAAGAGAAAAACAGGCACATGTTATAAGATACATTTGGTATGAATTAATCACACAGATCTAAGAGTGCTTAACATGCTGACCCATCCCAAACCTCAGTAAAAAAGTTTAATTTCAATTTTTTTTTAAAATGACATGGGAGGAATTTTGAGAAAATGCTGTCCATTTTTCCCATTACACCTCTACCCCGATATAACGCGGTCGTGAGGAGCCCCAAATCCCTACTGCGTTATAGGTGAAATGCCATTATATTGGGGTAGGGGCAGCAGGGCTCCAGCGGTGATTTAAAGAGCCTGGGGTTCTGGATGCGGGGAGCCCCAGGCCCTTTAAATCACTGGTGAGCCCCGCTGCCGCAGCCCCGGGATAGCAGTGGCAGGGCTCCGGTGGTGATTTAAAGGGTCTAGGGCTCCCTGCAGCAGCCAGAGCCCCGGACCCTTTAAAGCACCACCGGAGGCCCGCTGCTACCGCGCTATTTGCGAACCCATGTTATATCTGGTCATGTTATAGCGGGGTAGATGTGTATTTTTCAAATTCTGAAATATTAAATTTTGCTGAAACTTCACCTAGGACCTAATGCAAGTTCATCCAATGAATTGGAATCTTTCTTCTGTTCTTTTTATCGTACAGTCTCTCTCATCCCCTGTCCCCCCAGGTTAATTGATATATTTTTCACACACACACACATATAATATTTATTTTTCACACCCACGTTCAGATCACCTAGGTATCCTTACTGCCAGCTACTTGAGTATAACACAAACAAGCTCCCACAGCATCCAAAGAACAATCATAGAATCATAGAATATTAGGGTTGCAAGAGACCTCAGGAGGTCATCTAGTCCAACCCCCTGCTCAAAGCAGGACCAACACCAACTAAATCATCCCAGCCAAGGCTTTGTCAAGCCAGGCCCTAAAAATCTCTAAGGATGGAGATTCCACCACCTCCCTACATAACCCATTCCAGTGCTTCCCCACCCTGCTAGTGAAATAGTGTTTCCTAATATCCAACCTAGACCTCCCCCAATGCAACTTGAGACCATTGCTCCTTGTTCTGTCATCTGCCACCACTGAGAACAGCCGAGCTCCATCCTCTTTGGAACCCCCCTTCAGGTAGTTGAAGGCTGCTATCAAATCCCTCAATCTTCTCTTTTGCAGACTAAATAACCCCAGTTTTACAAACAATCTTCCTTTTCCTTTCTTCAAATGAACTGGCATGTTACTGAGCCAAAACTGAAACTGTAATTCTTATGAGCAGAACTTCACAAGAAGTTTACAGAACATCTTGCTTTCAGATTTGTTGCAAATACCATGAAAATAACTGGATGCATAATATTTTAAATGACAGCAGAAAGTTCAAAATGTTTGGGGAGAAAAAAGCTAACAATTTTTGGATACACATAGGTACATTTCTTTCATCTAAGCTAGTTCATATATTATGGGAAGAATTGGTTCATTGCTTGGACACCTCTATGTACCAGGGTATTAGAACCCTGGTACAAGGCAGGGATTTTGACAACTGGACCTAACTGAACCAGAATCACCAGCTACTGCCTTCTTGGATGATATAACTTCTGCAGTATTGTTTTATGAATAATTCTATGTACTTTAGTGGCAAATGGAATCTCTCTAGCATACTAATATTATGATCTATTCCATACTATGGACAGGGCTGCAATGTATTGTAAAAATTCAGAGATTTCATTTTACCACTGTGCTACAATCACTGAACAGTTTTCTTCCTGGGATACTGTATCATTTGGTTTAACAAAGTAAACTGACAACATGCTACCCAAATCATCAGCAGTGCTATGCCATCACAATCTCATATCATATCTGTAGTGGAAGAATCTCAACACGGGAACAGAATTTCTGGGAGTAACATAAATGAGATTCACAGATAAAGGGTGAGTTTAGGGGAGCTGGGCACTTAACTCCAATAAGCACTTTTGAAAATCTCACCCAGACAGGGAATGTAATAGGGTGGTTTGCCTGAGGCTAAGCCAGTCCTGATTTCAGAATGAGCCCTGTCTCAGCGGCTGCAGAAAGCTCAGTGGAGGGAGGGCTCAGAGAGAGTAACTGAGACTGCCAGAAACAGGAAACCTGGCAGTATGCTGGGGAAAGCTCAGAAAACAGGAGACTGTGTGGAGCTGAGACTAGTGGCAGAAGCAGCTACAGGGAACACGTTTGGCTCCTGCAGAGCTCTTGCCACAAAAGCCTGAGTGAGAGTAAAGAGAGCTCAAAGGAAGCACAGAGCTAGAAGGGGAACAACAGAGTTAAACTGCAAGGAAGGAGGGTCGCTTACAGTGGCCCCGGAGGAAGGGACAGTACCTCAGGAAGCAAGTATCAGGGGGTAGCCGTGTTAGTCTGTATCTACAAAAACAACAATGCTATGCATCCGAAGAAGTGAGGCTTTTACTCACGAAAGCTTATGCCCAAATAAATCCATTAGTCTTTAAGGTGCCACCAGACTCCTTGTTGTTTTTACCTCAGGAAGGAGGAGCATATCTAGCTTAAGGCTGTGTGGAATAAAGAAGAGAACAGGGGCAGGACACTGAAGAGGCACTACTGGTCACAAAGGGTCAGGGTGTGCTCTGGTGCCAGCCAGTATGCTATATGGAATTTGTGGGATGGGAGGAATAGGATGGACGTCTTTCAGGCATTAATTACTTTCTCACTTTTTACAAAGGGTGGTTTGCATGGGCCAGCTTGCCAAAAATACATTTCAAATTAAACTTATCTTTATGCAGGCCTTCCAGATACTCACTGATCATTACTTTGTCTGGGGGGATCTCAGAGTGTACCAAATCTACCAAACCCTCTGTTGCCATGAGATAAATGAACAAACCTCCTGTGTTTTTTGCATGAGTGTACATTCATTCATCCAGCCTCATCTGAAGGAGAGTAGCAGCTTGCATCAAAAGATTAAATGAAGGTTTGTTGCTGTCTGAATTAATACAACTGTTATCAATAGTTCTTTTTGAATATTCCTTCTGCTACAGTAAGTAATCTCAAGCACTCCTCAGTTGCCAAGACAATATGTGAAAGTTCTTTAAACCTAGGGATTGTTTGTTTGTTTGTTTGTTTAAAATAACACTGTATAAGCATTATGTGTAACAACCATAACAATTTTACAGTTTTCCTCTTCTAACATGTTTCAGTCTGACAGCTTTACAAATTAACCACAGCTATGTGAGGGTAACAGTGAATTTACTTTATTTACAAAAGCAAAGAAAATTCAGAGCTGAGGCTGCAACTCTGCCTCTCTGTTATTACACCACCCCGTTTTATCTAAGGATGTTGCAGCTTGGTTCAGGCTTTCAATCTACCTTTCTGAGACATGCACACAATGATTAATACAGAGAAGCAACCTGGATTAGAACTGGGGTGACCTGAGCTCTACTCCCAACTCTGCCGCTGACCTGCTGTGACCTTCACTTCGGTGTGCCTGTTTCCCCTCTCATCTCTTTAATCTATTCAGATTCTCTTTTGATGCCACTCATCTGATTTTTCTAGACCAAAATCTCTTCCTGTTTTCAATATACTAGAAAAATGATTCCAGGCTAATATATGGACATTGAAAACAACCGTTCCTTTAATTAGTACACTGAGCATTTGTCTGATTTTCGTGTTAATAGTGGCAAAATGACAAACTGGTTCATTACAACACAAACAGAAGACACTGGGATCTAGAAAATAAGACAAGATGGTTCAATATGTATTGAGTAACAGCTGCCCTTAATGATTTTTAAAATCAAATATTTTGACTATATCATGTCGTGTTAAACAATTTTTTTGACATTACTGATACTCTTCATTCCAAGATTGAGAGCCATAGATCTGTCTCAGCTGCCTTCATTTTCCTTGTGAAGTAGACATTGTTCTTAATTAAGTTCTTGAAACAAAACCAGTCTAAAAATCTGTAATGTTAGTGCATTGGGCCTAATCAAAGAAAGGAAAGGAATTTTGTGATTCTTCTTAGACTATTGTAAACCTTCCTGGAATCTACGAGGGATCGTTATTTTGAATCTTCTTTCAAAATTTCTAGGGCCTTTTGGATTGTGGTAAAACAGGAAATCTTCTGTCTGTTTGGATTGTATTCTTGGCCAGGCCTATAATATCTGCCTGGAAATTGACTATTTTTTAAATAACCCTCAAAAGACATGTGGAAAGATAATGTTTGTGTTTTTCTGTATTTACATATGTATGAGTAGGGTCAACAATGTAATCAACAGTATATGCTGTATTCTGATAGTTCAGAGATCAAAAGAACATCCTAGCTTCTATCTCAATTGTAAACGTGGGATATCTTGGTATTCATCTCTCTTTGAAATGTACTGTGAATGGTGGAGAAACAAGCAAATGGCCTTATGTTAATTAGTATAGCTAAGTACCAGTGATGCACCTTCTTCAAAGTCATGCTAATTATCTTTTGAACTCCCAATTTGTCAAAAGACATGAAATTGTATGAAAGATCCTTGGGTCCTGATTCTGTCATCTCTGATCTGCTTAGGCTTCATCAGGGGACGTTTGAGTTGCAAGACTGAGGTCCCAGTTATGCTGGTACACCCTGAATATGAGATTTGGACATTGGACTATAATCTATGAACTATTTCTGAAAGAACTCTTTGCAACTACAAAGCTCACCATCTTTGTTATGAATCTGCACCTCAATGAATTGAACTCATTTCTGTAGGTATATTGATCTTTTAAGCATACTCTCTCTCTCTCTCTTTTGTTTTTTAATACATTTTAGTTTAGTTAATAAGAATTGGCTGTAGTGTGTATTTGGGTAAGATCTGAAATAGTCAGTAACCTGGGAGGTAATGTGTCCGATCCTCTGGGATTGGTAGAACCTTTTCTTGTATATGATGAAATAAGATTTATAGACATTTTCATCAGATTTTAGGTGGGTATCTGGCTGGAGGCCTGAGGCTGGATCACTTTAAGGGAACTGTGTTGTTTGGACTTCTGAGTAACCAGTAAGGTAATAAAGAAACTGCTTTATGCTGGCTTGGTAAATCTAAGTATTGGAATATCCACCAGCTTTATGGGAATTATCTGCCCCATTCTTTGTAGTTCACCCTAATTGAGTGACCACAGCTGGCTCCCCACTAGGACTCCGGTCACAGAAGAATTACTTGGTCTCCCACCACTGCTGATACTAGACTCCACTGAGACGGGGAAGAAGGGAGCCATGGCCCAACCTCCTCTGCATATGCCAATAGAGTTGGCCCAAGAGACGGAGTAGTGCTAGCTGCCTACACTCCAGTGGTAGCACGGTGACCATGTTCCCTTGGTGCTTCTGGTAGTACTGTATCAGAACCTCAGCAGGTGTAAACTGGCATACTAAATGAGGATCTGGCTCATTGTTTGCATGTGAAGCATGTTGAACCTGATTCATCAGTGTATTGCTCTAGTTTTATCCTGGTAAAACTCAACTGACTTCAGTTCAATTACATGGGCATAAAATTGGAGTAACCCAGTGATCAAACAGTCCCCGTGTCTCCAAGCACTCCAAGTGGGGCAGGCACCTCCATCCCACCAGTTCTCTCTTGCTGTGACTTAATTACACAGTTTAGACTCATGTATTTAACAAAAAAGAAAAATTGGCTGGCATTTATTTGCATATATTTAAACTCAAGTTGAGCAGACTTTTTTAATTCCCAAATGATCTTTTTTCCTTCTAGCAACACAGATTGTAGCTGGTGCCCCAATGGATACAATGAAGTCCTGAGCCCAAGCCAGCTCAGTAGCCAAGGACCATCTATGATTCTAAATCTACAAGGTAGATACTGACTCTAAGCAGGTCCTATGCTTGACTAAGTTTACAGGTTCCCTCCTTTTTGGAGAAAAGATGGATACAGAGGTAGCTGACAATGCGGAATCATCCAAACAGTTTCTCCCTTTCCCACTATGTGCCCTCAGGAGAGAATATAGATGGGCCTTCAGAGAGAGTGGCACTAATTTCACTCCTCATCCTCACGGAGGTACCAGCAAAGGGACAGCGGATTCCCCAAGGGAAAGCAGTGGAAGCAAAGTTCAGGGGAGGGGGAAATCCAACCCTCCCCAGAAATCCACTTATGACAAAGGTCACGTATGCCTCCTCCCAGAACTAATGCTGAGGACAGGATTTTCCATTTCTTAAAGGAATCATTTCCATTGACCACAGCCAGTGGGTTAGGAAAATAGTAAGCCATGGATACTCCCTAGAGCTGCAGTCATCCAGCTCCAACAACCCCATAAAACACAATCTGATCCAAAACAAAATCATTCATCTTTTGGATATGTGAGTGATGGACAGTGTTCCTCAGAAGAAAAGGTGTTATTCCATCTTTTTCATTATACAGAAGTGCCTGGGGATATTAGAGCCATTCTTGACCTCAAAAGGCTCAACAAATGGATGAAGAAAATGATGGTTTGGATGGAGACCCTGGTCTCTATGGGTGTCATCACTGTCCCGGGGGCTCTTCTTGATTTCAGTAGATCTAGTGAATGCATATCATCATATCCTCATCAAATTGTGCTACCGCAGACTTCTGAGACTTGCCTGTGGCAGGAAACATTATCTGTGCAGAATACTCCTTTTTGGTCTGTTCTCAGCCCCAAGGATTTTACAAAGCTGTTGATGATGATAATAGCCAAACTCACCTGTAACTCTTCCTAGACAATATTCTGATCAGAGCTCCATCCCAATCCACCGCACACAGGGCCTCACCTCATATATTGAATCTCTTCCAGGTGCATGGCTTCATTGTCAATGACAAGAAAAGTTTATTCTGGTTCAGTCCAACAAAGTAACCCACCAGGGATTTGGAATAGACACCATGGTAGCAAAGATCTACCCATCATTAAAAAGGCTTCAGCGAATCCAGGAGTTTAGTTTCTTCCTCCAAAGCACCAGGAGGCATACTGCTAGGACTCCTGGTGTCATGCACAGGGTGACTCAATGGGCACAATCCTATATCAGAATTCTTCAGACCTTCTGTCAAGGCTGTATCCCCACTTTGAACTTTAGGGTACAAATGTAGGGGCCTGCATGAAGACTTCTAAGCTTAACTACCAGCTTAGTTCTGGTCCGCTGCCACCATTCTCAAAAACTAATTCCCTTCCCTGGGTAGCCTTGAGAAACCTTCACCAATTCCCTGGTGAATACAGATCCAACCCCCTTGGATCTAAAAACAAGGAAAAATCAATCTGGTTCTTAAAAAGAAGGCTTTTAATTAAAGAAAAAGGTAAAAATCATCTCTGTAAAATCAGTATAGAAAACAACTTTACAGGGTAATCAAACTTAAAGAGCTCAGAGGACTCCCCTCTAGTCTTAGGTTCAAAGTACAGCAAACAAAGATAAACACTCTAGTAAAAGGTACATTTACAAGTTGAGAAAACAAAG
>NC_048299.1:102200036-102201269 GCF_013100865.1 Trachemys scripta elegans
TAGGGACACCATTCCTTACCCGTCCTGGCTAATAGCCATTAATGAACTTAACCACCATGAATTCATCCGGTTCTCTTTTAAACTCTGTTATAGTCCTAGCCTTCACAACCTTCTCAGGTAAGGAGTTCCACAAGTTGACTGTGCGCTGCGTGAAGAAGAACTTCCTTGTATTTGTTTTAAACCTGCTGCCTATTAATTTCATTTGATGACCCCTAGTTCTTGTATTATGGGAATAAGTAAATAACTTTTCCTTATCCACTTTCTCCACATCACTCATGATTTTATATACCTCTATCATATCCCCCCTTAGGCTTGGTCTACACTAAACCCCCAAATCGAACTAAGGTACGCAACTTCAGCTACGTGAATAACGTAGCTTAAGTTCGAAGTACCTTAGTTCGAACTTACCTCGGTCCACACGCGGCAGGCAGGCTCCCCCGTCGACTCCGCGGTACTCCTCTCGTCTAGCTGGAGTACCGCAGTCGACGGCGAGCATTTCCAGACAAGACGCGATAAGTCGAACCCAGAACTTCGATTGCCAGCCGCCGAATTAGCGGCTGGGTGTAGACATACCCTTAGTCTCCTCTTTTCCAAGCTGAAGAGTCCTAGCCTCTTTAATCTCTCCTCATATGGGACCCGTTCCAAACCCCCTTAGTTGCCCTTTTCTGAATCTTTTCTAGTGCCAGTATATCTTTTTTGAGATGAGGAGACCACATCTGTATGCAGTATTCGAGATGAGGGCGTACCATCGATTTATATAAGGGCAATAATATATTCTCAGTCTTATTCTCTATCCCCTTTTTAATGATTCCTAACATCCTGTTTGCTTTTTTGACTGCCTCTGCACACTGCGTGGACATTTTCAGAGAACTATCCACGATGACTCCAAGATCTTTTTCCTGACTTGTTGTAGCTAAATTAGCCCCCATCATATTGTATGTATAGTTGGGGTTATTTTTTCCAATGTGCATTACTTTACATTTATCCACATTAAATTTCATTTGCCATTTTGTTGCCCAATCACTTAGTTTTGTGAGATCTTTTCGAAGTTCTTCACAGTCTGCTTTGGACTTAACTATCTTTAGCAGTTTAGTATCATCTGCAAACTTTGCCACCTCACTGTTAACCCCTTTCTCCAGATCATTTATGAATAAGTTGAATAGGATCGGTCTGAGGACTGACCCTTGGGGAATACCACTAGTTACCCCTCTCCATTCTGAGAATTTACCATTT
>NC_048299.1:102201351-102211498 GCF_013100865.1 Trachemys scripta elegans
TCACAGTCTGCTTTGGACTTAACTATCTTGAGCAGTTTAGTATCATCTGCAAACTTTGCCACCTTACTGTTTACCCCTTCCTCCAGATCATTTATGAATAAGTTGAATAGGATCGGTCTGAGGACTGACCCTTGGGGAACACCACTAGTTACCCCTCTCCATTCTGAGAATTTACCATTTATTCCTACCCTTTGTTCCCTGTCTTTTAACCAGTTCTCAATCCATGAAAGGACCTTCCCTTTTATCCCATGGCAGCTTAATTTACATAAGAGCCTTTGGTGAGGGACCTTGTCATCCCAGGAAGGTAGGAAATTCACATCTTCAAAGTCCTATTGTTCTCCCTAATGTCCCATCCAGACTGATTACATTCTGCCTGGTGGGTGTTCCCCGGGTGTAAACCCACTTGTAATTGCTACGTAGTGAATATTCCTAACTTCAGATACAAAAATGATACATGCATACAAATAGGATAATCATATTCAGCAAATCATAACCTTTCCAATGATATCTCACGAGACCCATCTTGTATAAAACACGTGTTAGTTATGCCATATTAATATAATAACAATATCTCTATGAAGAATATGGAGTGTACCATCACAGATGGCTTTCAAATTATCACTAACAAAGTTATGATAATTAATTTCCGGGATTTTAAAAACAATAAGCCTTCCTGCCACCCTCATTATATTGGGTTCCTTGAAGATGGAACCTAAGGAGAAAAAAATCTGTTCATTAAAAGAGACGCATAGTAATGTAGTTGCTATAATCTAGTTTTAACTTATTAATTAGATTTTTAAAGGCTTCAGTATAATGCAATACTTTTCATACTTACGTAGGTGATATTTCTCAGAAAAATCAAGCATCCTCGTAAATAATAAATGCATTATTACAGCTGAGAGACAACAAAAGTACCATAGCTGCCTACAAGAGCAAAATAATGAGATTTAAGTGTCACACCAAGGTTATTTAGATATTATTGATTAATAATGCTCCTTGCTTTAGTACATAAATATGCCCTTTTCAGCAATTTTTTTAAAGGCACTGTACATATTTCTAAGGCCTTGTGCATCAGAAAGCCAAATGAACTTCAGTTGTTTATATTTACTTTCTGTGAATTGACTTTTGCACAGGGAAGTACCAGCTTAATAATATGGTGTCCAATTCTGCAGTTCCTAAACAGGCAAAAGTATCATTGAAGTCAATGGAAATGTTGCCTACATAAAAAGATCAGGTTAAGGTCAAACAGCACTATCCAAGTAAATATAATAATCATAAACTCAAAGGTTTACAAAAGAACCAGTCAGTTTTCCATCATTTATACTTAGCTATAGGCAGGTCTGAAGGGAAGGAAAGAAAAATGCATATTGATTGTCAAATGATATTAACGCTGTATGTAAAATAAAATATTTACAAAATAAAGAATATTATGACAGTTTCAGTAAAATGGAACATCAGTGTCCCAAAAAGAATCTGTAAAGTAATTTTTAATTGTGTAAAGAAAGAGATGTAAGAAAATCCAATGAATTGGGAAAATGTCTCAGATTACAGTTATTTCAGAGTTTCCATATAAAGATGTTAACACTACAGCTTGTATCTCACAAACTGGATGGGCTTTTTCCCATATGGACAGTATATTTAATAGCAACTTTAATTTTTTTTTATCTAAAGTGGGCTCACTGAATCTTTTGCTGGTATGAAAAGACATGGAAACAACTTTCATTTTTTAAAAAATCACCATTTATGTAATGTCCTGTCCAGGCTTAGAAGACATGGGTCTGATTTTCCTCTGCTATCCAATGTATGTAGTCACGTACATCTATGCTAAGTGAGTTCACTCTCATTTGTAACATTTTACACCCACTTTCTAGTTACATAACAGAGGTGTAAATGACTACAGGAAGTGCAAGTCTATGGAGAATGAGGCCTTATAGGCAGGTCCTCAGCTGGTATAACTCCACTGAAGTTAGTAGATGTATGCTGATTTATGCCATCTCAGGGGCTGGCCCTGTATTTTTATGCTAGACATCTAGGGCTAGATCTTCAGCTGGCATAAAATGGTGTAGTTCCATAGAAGTCAATGGAGCTCTGCCAACTTATGGCAGCTAAGGAATTGGCTTCTGAATTAGGGGTAGCTGAGTGACCCTGTAGAGGGTTGGCCATGGATCTAGGTGCTAATTAAGACACTAATTTTGTAAAGTGTCTAGTGATTTTGGGGGCCTTCGTTTTTGGGTGCCCAAAATTCAGTACTTTTTAAAAATTCAGGGCCTTGTATGGGTACTTCAAGTTGGACACTGACCTACTTTTGAAAATTTGGCCTTAAAGGTTTTGTAGAACTGATGCTGATAGGATAAAGTCCTGTGAACCGGATTTTTCAGGGCCTTGCATTACAGTCATTGCATTTACTTTTATTGTCCGGTAAACCTGTTCATGCTAAAATTTGGGTGTGGTTCTTCAGGCAAAATTATTTCTGGTTCTGAGGCATTTAGACTCCTTTTCAGATTATTCATTCACCCAGCATTAATCTAAAAGTATTGATAATTGTTTCCTCTTCACCTCCTGCTTTCATCCCGTTTATTAGTATTCCTCTTACACAGAGATTAGATCATTCGCTGCATGTGAATTTGAAATGTTAAGCATCAACGTCTTCAAATATGCATTAAGGATCAAGCCCTGTTTTTCAAGTAGACCTACAATGGGGTGATTCTGTATGGACATATAATTCTCAATTAGATTCTGCAAAACTTCATTCTTGTTAGTAGTCCTGCTGGAGAGCCTTCTGTAAGCATTATTTCATTTTTCTGGGCCGTAAGACTCAGTAATTTCATTTGTTTCTCATTCACATTCATTCTCCCTTCTAACTTCTTATATTTATTTGAGGTACCAGTTTGTCAAATTTGCACTCAAAAACATTCATCCTGTTGTGTACTCTGTCCAGTTGCCAGATGATTAAGAGCATAAGAGACAGCATAGTATCCTCACAACTGATAGTACTCATTATATTCATCTACTTCATGCTGGGCTCAGTGCAGATAAGGACAGTTGTGAGAAACAAGCCAAGTTCAATATACTCCTGTATTTCTTGAAATCACACAACATTTGATTAAAAACAACTTGCCCCTAATGTGAAGTATAATACAGTGTGTTTCAATCCAGAGCACGTTTTTGTTTTTGCTTGTTTTTCGGTTGTTTAAGCCAACTTCTGGATCTCTGAAAACAGGATACATGGAAATGGAGGTTATAATGGAAATACACAGACCTTTAACCTCACTGTCTCATTCACATGCTGTATGCCATTTTATTAAACTGCAGGAATTTAAACTTAAAAAAATGTACCAGATGTCTGGGTCACAGTGTTTTTAAAATGATATAATAATTAGGAATGAGTGATCAATTGCAATGAATAATTTATCCAGCCATTTTGTTTGACTTTTGGAATATTCACAATCAATTTGCAATTTCCTTGGATTTATTCCATCAGTTCAAAATTGGTTTAAATAAAGTGGAATGTGACTATCAAATTTTCGGTCTGTGAACTTTCATGCTGGTAAATCCGCATTGCTTGAATGGTCTTAGTGAGCACATCCAAAAAGAGTCTACAGCAAGGCTGAAGGGAATTCAATAAAAAAAATTGCATGAATATTCTTGGCAATTTTTTCACGGCATTCCCCCACCTCTAACAGTATATGTTTAATGGTAAAAGGATGTTATTATCCAATGGATGGGCTCTTCATCTATGCAAAACTATGTCAAGCAGGACTGGAGCATGTCAAAATGCTGAGCTCACTACTGATGAAGATGAGAGATGGATACCTCATCAGGATCTGGGGGTGGGCCTCATGGTGAGTCTGATGCAAGAGAGCCCACACATGTATTCCCAGTTTCATGTTTAGAATGTGAATGCTTTTTGCATTAACTAGATGCAAAAGAAACCATCTAACAAGGTACTTGTGCTACCAGTTTTTAAGCAAAAATTGCCATTGAAAACAGCAATGAAATCTGCTAAAAATTGATTGAATGATATGGGCTCTTGACTTTAAAAATTTGACCTCCTCTTGTATAAACTAATTTGCTAAATTTAAACTATGACCACATTGTGCAAAAGGTGGGTAAGGAGCTGCTCTAGGCTCAGCCAACTCCTCCCCGCCACCTCTGCAAGACTGGAGAAGGCGTTAAAAGGGAGAAGAACAGCTCACTTGGAGGCAGACCAGGGAAGAGAGCAGATCGGCAACTTGCAGTTATTGAGGAAAGGGCTGAGGGAAGGCAGGATGTTTCCTTTCAATAACTGCCACAAGATCCTGGCCTGAGGGAAGGGAGGACCTGCTTCAAGTACACCCTGAGAGGGAGGGATTTCCTTCTCTCTCTTATATGAACTCAGTTTGTTTGTGTTCATTCCCTGTGGTGTTTATGGATTATACGACAGGAGAGAGACTGGGAACTGACCTGACCAGAGGACCAAGTCACAGCAGTAGGCACCTGCTTCCCCAAGAAAGAGAGACATCTGCCATGCCAAGCACAGTCAGGGGTAGGCGCCCAGTGGCGTGATGCCCCCCCTCCACACCTCCTTGCCACAGACTGTGAACCTTGGGCAATCGTGGGGTGGTAGACGTGGCCAAATGAGGGCATCTTAAATGTTCCTGGGTGTTAGACCTTTAATAGCCCTTACTGGGTCTTGGGCCAGAGCCTGGTGGAGTGGGAGATCTTGGGCTCCCCTACCAACCTTCCCTTCCCCCCTCATGTTAAAGGGCCTGAGCCCTGGCCACTAGGCAATGCTCCCCATGAGTGCAAACTATGACACCACCTCTCCCAAAGTGCAAAACTTAAATAGTTTTCATGGGAGATTTCTTTTTTAACTTCCCAAAACTGGACAGAAGAATTTTGTGAAAAACAAATTCATCATTACTTATGACTATGCAGACACACACTGTCCATGTGTTAGGGGCACTGAACTGAGAGACCTGGCTTCTGTTATTAGTACTGCCTCTGACCTGCTATGTGAGCAAGTCACTTTGCCACTCTGTGCCTCTGTTTCTACTACTATCCTTTGTCAATCTGGCTAGTCAGATTGTAAGCTCTCAGACTCGGCAATTGTTTGTTAGTATATATTTATACAGTGCCTAGCACAATGGCCATCTAATCTTAGTCAGGTTCTCTAGTTATTACTGTTATACAAATAATAACTGAACTAGATTGGCCTAAACCAAAACTAAAGGAGCTCAGTCTTAAAGGGAGTTTGAAAGGCAAACCTGGATGAGCAGCCCAACATTGACGATAGAGCCAATCTTTGCATTGAACTATGCTGAACTCTTGTGATTAAACATTCAGTTGAACTGTTATTTATTGTACTAATTAATGATTTTTTGGAAGTTAAATACAAATGCAACTTGTATTTCTCTGCTAATTAATCCATACCCAAGAGAGATGATCTGCTTTAATTTCTTTCCAGAAGACAATGTTTATTTTTATTTTTTTGGCCATATACTTAGCAAACAACCCTTCTACTTTTGTGTCTCTCATAGGGCACATTCGCAAAAATGATAATGCATCTCTACAAATTATTTGGCAACTGTGGTGGAATATAATAAGTCCATTAAATTGAGAAACCACTTGCCAAGTTTTCCCCGTCCTAAATTACTCTATGAAAAGAGGAGTAACAGTTCATAAAGCAGGGCTTTTGCTCGCAAACAATTATAGGCAGTAAGAGTGGTAGCGGGCCTTAACTGCACACTGACCAATTATTGTCTTTAGTTCTGCTTCACAATAGGAAGTCGCTGTTATTGGACAGAGGCACCCACAGTAAGGTGTACTGAATCTCAGCAAATTGATTTGCGAAGAAATAAAGTACCTGAGCCACAATGGGAGTTTAAGGGATTTCTGAGGACATGCTGGAGCAGACAACATTGACGTTTGTCAGCAATAGAATAAGAGGGCGTTGCTATTGGAGATGGAGAATATATATTTGTAATGACACTTTTTCTGACAACTATGAAGCTTCCGCACCATCACGTGTCTAAAGGAATACAGTGCTAATTAACTATCTGGTTTTCAAAAGAGAGAAAGCAGTGTAACAGAACCAACAACATATTAAAAGACACACACAGAAATTCAAAGCAAAGTTTAGCATAGCATATTTGAGCTCTGCAAACATATGCTTAACTTGGCACACATAAATAGTCCCACTGAAATCATGCCTAAATGTTGTTGGAATTGGAGGCCTACATTATAAAATCTCACCTCTACTGAATAATTTGAGACTACTTTCAGCTTTCCAACAATTCCAAGGTCTGTTGTTGTTAATTACTGTTGCTTGTTTTTACTGGTTTGGTGTTTAGTGTGGATTGGTTGCAGTTATAGGCTGCACTCTGGATTTGGGTGTTGTAACTGCACTCGTTCTCTGCCCCAAAAAGTTCAATTTCTAGATATATTTTTGCTTTTATTAAAAAAAAGTGTCAAGCTGCAAAACATGTCTATAAATTCAGATTTTGAACCCCACAAAATTCAGGGTGTTTTGACCTGAGTTCTAGCTTCATTACAGTAAAAGCTGTGTTATCCGGCCCTGTACCAACCAGAAAGCCCTATAAACTGGCATTTCTAATCTTCATAGAAAGTCCGGTTTATAGTCTGGTTGGCTTGGGGCCGGCAGGCTCCTTACCTGGCTCTGCGTGGCTCCCCAGAAGCAATGACTTGTCCCTGATGTTCCTAGGCACTCACTAGGTTCCCAGCCAATGGGAGCTGTGGAGCCAGCACTTGGGGCAGGGCGGGGGCAGCGCACAGAGCCGCCTGCTGCAACACCATTTAGAAACAGCAGGGATGACAGGTCACCGTTCGTGGGGAGCCGCCTGAGGTGAGCGCCCCAGGGATCTGGCACTCTGAAACCCCTCCTGTGCCCCAACCCCCAGCTCCACACCCCCTCCTGCACCCAAACTCCCTCCCTCATAGGTAACTGGAATTTTTCACTGACCAGCACCACCCATTCCCCCAATATGCCAGATAAAAAAGCTTTTACTGTATAAATATAAGGGTTTACTTGCAACATTTAGATTGGATCTTGACCCTTAAAGGTCAAGCATTTTTGGATATAGGTTTTGGGTTCGGGCCCATCTTTCTAATACATGGTCCACATTAAAATGCAGTGATTGTGTAACAAATCCATGACCACCTATAACTTCATGGAGTTTCATGTCAGCAACAAAGATAAAACTCAGATGCTTGTATTCCAAAGAACAAGGAGCGCCCATTACAAACAGTTGAACATTTCTGAATCTATCTAGTATAGGGTGCAGTTGTATTAATTTAGATGGAATATATGGGCCCAAAGAGTCAATGGTGTAAACATGACTCTGAAATGATCCAACATTAAATAGTTTTAGCCCTCAGACTACTTAGTACCATGGCAAACTCCATTACAGATCCCTTTATCCATGTATTAAAAATTTAGAACAAACAGGAAAAACAGTTAATGCATGTGAAATGTAAAGCAGTAATTAAGGTTTTAATTTAATAACATCCCTTACTCTCTTCTCCTTTAACTGGAGAGAGTCTTTAAAGGAAACATCTCCTTCTTAAACTGTCTCTGAAATGGTATTAAAGAAGTTAATAACTCTCCCTTTTTGGAGAAAGTTAGTTGAAATGGGCTCAAGTTGTTGCTGCTGTTCTTAAAGTCTGATCCCATTTCCTAAAAATAGGACCAATGCACACAAAAGGGGAAAGAAGAGAACAGCAAAGATAGACATGCAGCTTCTGTCTCTGGTGTAGACTTTCACTTGCAACCTCACTGCTGCAGGGCCGGATTAATGCAGGGGCTTTAGTGGCTGCAGCCCATGGCCTCAGGCTGAGGGGGACGCCGCAGGCCTGCGGGCCAGATGCAGCCTGATGCTGCTTTTTATCCAGCCCGCAGCAAGTCTCCGCACCGTGGGCCGGACACCAGTCCCTGAGCCTCGGCGCCCCCCACCCCGCCCCAGGGCTGGAGCCATGAGAGCCGGCTCGCCGATGTTCCCCTGCAGCCCCAAGGCAAGGGGCGTTCAGGGAATCTCTGCGCACTGCCAATGGGTACCATGGCCAATGAGATCTGTGGGGGTGGTGCCTGCGGGCACGGGCAACATGCACCATGCAGAGTGGCCGGGCCCCTCTGCCTAGGGGCGGGACATGCTGGCCACTTCGGGGAGCAGAGCAGCGCAGAGCCGGGGCAGGCAGGGATCCTGCACTGCTGACCAGGAGCCACCTGAGTAAGTGCCTCCTGGCCGGAGCCTATATCACGCACGCCCTCCTGCACCCCAATCCCCTGCCCCAGCCCTGGCCAAACAGGGACTGCATGCAGTCAGCCACTCAAATATCTGGCAAACTTGTACCAGTGTCAGGCTGTTTAGGGCATTGTTTTTAGCTGCCTCTTTCTGGTGACCAACTTGGAGAAATACTGTAAATTATACAGTCCTGGGTGGCTAAGCCACACTCTTATTAGCTAGAAGGCAAAAAGAGAGGGACAGAAAAGAAGAGAAATAAGATGGGGAAGAAAAAGGTATGTGAGAGAAAGAAATACAACATCCCACTTGGTGTTTGGGATTCAGCTGTTGCCAGTTGAGTTGATGATGTCATCCGGCTCCCTCTCTTCTTTGGCCTGATCTGGTTAGGACTAAGATGGAGGTCCAGGATCCCAGGAGATGGGGAGGGTAGCAGCCATGGTGGTGAAGCTCCCTCCAGGAGCCAATTTTTCCCCAAAGTCTCTTTCTTTAAGGACCCCCAAAAGGATTGATTGGTGAAATAGCCCAGCCCCCTCATTATTTTGTCCTCCAACTAGGCCTAATATTTGACACACCTATTTTGGTTCATTGATTTCTGCCTCTCCCACACTCATCTTGTTTGTCAGGCATGATCTTAGCACAGTCCTTGAGTTATATCAGTAGGCCTTTTTGTTTAGATTAATTCAGGCTTTTCGTCTCCCTTTTGCACTTTTCCCATCAACTTGGACTGTTACAGCTTATGGTGACACTCTGAACTTTTATCTGCTTCTCACAGTTGAACTCACAATTAGGATCAATTTGATGCACTGGCCCAGAACAAAACGCTGTCTATTAAGAAATAGGATGCACCCAGAGAGGAGACTGTGTTAATCTGTAAGCAGTCAGTTTTTTTGCAAGGAGTCTGTTTGTCCATGGAGAGAGAGAGAGAAAGAGGCAACAGACTGTTTCTTGGGACAGGGCAAAGGTGCCGGCCTGAGGTTTCTGCCGAAGAGGGTTGCCTATGTGTTGTTTCATAGAATCATAGAATATCAGGGTTGGAAGGGACCTCAAGAGGTCATCTAGTCCAACCCCCTGCTCAAAGCAGGACTAATTCCCAACTAAATCATCCCAGCCAGGGCTTTGTCAAGCCGGGCCTTAAAAACCTCCAAGGAAGGAGACTCCACCACCTCCCTAGGTAACGCATTCCAGTGCTTCACCACCCTCCTACTGAAATAGTGTTTCCTAATATCCAACCTGGACCTCCCCCACTGCAACTTGAGACCATTGCTCCTTGTTCTGTCATCTGCCACCACTGAGAACAGCCGAGCTCCATCCTCTTTGGAACCCCCCTTCAGGTAGTTGAAGGCTGCTATTAAATTCCCCCTCATTCTTTTCTTCTGGAGACTAAACAATCAGCCTCTCCTCATAAGTCATGTGCTCCAGACCCCTAATCATTTTTGTTGCCCTCTGCTGGACTTTTTCCAATTTTTCCACATCCTTCTTGTAGTGTGGGGCCCAAAACTGGACACAGTATTCTAGATGAGGCCTCACCAATGTCGAATAAACGGGAACGATCACGTTCCTCGATCTGCTGGCAATGCCCCTACTTATACAGCCCAAAATGCCGTTAGTCTTCTTGGCAACAAGAGCACACTGTTGACTCATATCCAGCTTCTCGTCCACTGTGACCCCTACGTCCTTTTCTGCAGTACTGCTACCTAGCCATTTGGCCCCTAGTCTGTAGCAGTGCATGGGATTCTTCCGTCCTAAGTGCAGGACTCTGCACTTGTCCTTGTTGAACCTCATCAGGTTTTTTTTGGCCCAATCCTCTAATTTGTCTAGGTCCCTCTGTATCCGATCCCTACCCTCTAGTGTATCTACCACGCCTCCTAGTTTAGTGTCATCTGCAAACTTGCTGAGAGTGCAGTCCA